>NC_080425.1:87816782-88116782 GCF_029873635.1 Malania oleifera
GAAAGCCTAAATTACATGAAATTGCACATAAACCCTTGAAGATATGTAAAACTACAATCAAACCCGAAAATACACTTGTCCCTATGACAAGCAACTAAACTCATAATGAACTACTAAATAACTAATGGATTTAGGGCCCAACGAATCAACGATCCCTTACCCTATTCTTTGAAATTGGTCTCCAAATTGGGTCAAAATGATCCATCCAAATACCCGTTTCCCATCCTATATCACCTCGCCTATTTGACACATGCTGGCATGGCACGTTGTCTTGAGGTGACAACCTAGCCCTCCATTGCCCATTTTTTCACTGCACCCAGGTGGTGTAAATGCAGCACATTGCTCTTAGGGGATTTCCAAGTTTAATTGGTAAGTACTCATATCGTAGAAAGCTAACAAATTTTATGCTGGCTTCAGCTACCTAACACAACCATCCTCCTTTACCCGGGCTTGGGACCAGCTGTTTGTGGAAAGAATTAGGACATTAAGGGCATCACCGGTTCACAGGTGGAGTTGGGAGTGCTTTTACAGTGAACGGTAAATTTCATAAGCCTTTTTTGAGTCAACTTCCCTTTGCTTGAGTTTGCCTCAGTAAACGGATTCATTTTTCAAGTCCCATAGGTTGATTTCTATTCTTCAAATCTGTTCTCAGTTTCTATATCTTGTTTACAAGCATATTGGCACAAATCTAATTATTGTTCCGGCAAGTCGCCTGGTGAAAATTTTCTAGATTCTGATATCACAGATTTTATATTTTAAATGTGCAGTTCTTGAGATAGTTCTAGAGAGGAAATTTTTGTATTTATTGATTCATTTTGTTCGTAGTTTCACTAGTGGGCTAGTTTTGTGGATTAACTGTCTGTTGTAGGGATTTTGGTTATGAAATAATGGACTGCACATTTCTTCTGGAAAATTTTATAGGGAATTAACTAGGCATCTGGTTCAAGGAATCTCATGCCTGGGAATTCTATACCTGGGATGTTGTTCCCACGTGAATCCAAGATTACCAAAAATAAAATGAATAGGCAGGTCACACATATTCCTGATTTTGCTGGTGTTAGACACTTCACCTAAAAGCTTCGTGTATATCAAGATTTAACAGCGGGAACATAGGATTAATAATGGGTGTTGACTATGTGGGCTTCCTAGAATGAACCCAATATAGACCTCTGGTATTCCCAAATCACATTCTTTGAATCCTCAAGATTCTCTGAACCAAAAACTGCTTACGTTATTTTTTTTGGCAGTTTGCAAATTCATTTCATTGTTAAGGATTTATTACCTTCTTGGTTACGATCTGCATTGTCAATCTTAATGTTGGCTATTTGTATATTGCAGGGTTGATGCCCATTCCCGATCTGATACTACGATTTGAGGAATCTTGCCGTAATGTGTCGGAATCAATTAGGTGTGTGTAATAATTGAAGATATTTGTTCAGTGCCATTTGTAATTTAGAAACGGATGCTGCTATGGTATTTGATATGTTTTAAAATTTATCTGTTTTTCAACCTCCTCTTTGTTTTATATTGGTATTGCTTGTTACAATGGAAACTTATGAGCATGCATGCATGCATAAACTAATTAATTTTTTATCTGATGTTTGCCCGACTCTTTAGCTGGACTAAATTAAATGATCTAAGAGCGATCAATTCTCTGAAGCTCTAGCTGGACTATATTTCTTGGTGCTTCTTTTTTGACTGGTAAGATTTGACCCTGGATCTCCCTCACCTGATCCTAACCCTTCAACATTGAAGCAGGCCGTACAGACTTTTTTTTGGTGCATTAGGATTGATCAATATTGTCTTGGTGAGCTAGGATACTTTCAAATACAGGAAGAAAGTTGTTTCATTCTTTTTAGTCACTTATTTTCCCATTGTTTTAAATGACCAAGGAAGCAAAAATTTCTCATTATTAGGTGTACAAAATGTTGATTTTATACTAATGCATGAAATACACCTCTACAAAGAATACTAGGAATAAGTGCTGCTGTTAATATCAGGAACTCCATGTATCATATACTCCTGTAGAAATATTGTTGGCTAAAGGAAGACCATCTATCAGAGTTTCTCTATTTTTAATCCCTCAAATATATTGTCTGGGTTGAGCCTTCATAGGATTTTAGCCATTAGTAGGAGAGAGCTGCTGTTGTGATGAGAACAGTGAGGTTCCTTTGGCAAAATGTGTGTTATTTTCATTGGACTCCTGGCATAACCCACATATTAGGAATGAGGGCCTTATAGGGTCTTTTAACCTGAAACAAACCATGTGCATTAATCCTGTTGAGAGTCATGGTCCATTAAGTCTGAATCATAATGGGAACAATTGCCTTCCAAATGGCTCAAGGAAAATGATTGGGGAAAGGAGTTTTTAGGTGAAGGAAGAAAGATTTAGTAGAAAAAGAACTTGAAGATTCTTCCATCCAAACTCTCTCATCACCCCTATTGAAGGGAACAAAATGATCCAGAACATTAAGCAAGGTAGTGAGGTCGCCAACATCTCTTACATTGAGATTCCTGAAAAATGGATATCTCAAGAAAGAGAATCCCCTCAGAAGAAAAAATAGAGTTGATAGGTTCACTGTGAAAAAAAGTAAGCCTAAAAAACATGGCACCATCGTCTCCAGCAAGACTTTGCCTACCTAGAAATCCTCTCAAAAACTGAATCGTGTGGGAAACAAACTTGCATGGGCTCGCACTAGAAACAATGTCACTTTCTCTAATATCCCACCCATTTCAATAAAACCTCATGCTTCTAATCTTTTTGTGCCATATTGAATTAACATCTGAAGGGAATCTCCACTACCATTTTCCAATTCAAGAGAGGTTCTTAGATACCACATTGCCAAGCCCCAGTACCCCTTCAGATTTAGGTCCTTTAACCTATTGCCATCTTTTTGTTTTCTTGTAAAGAAAAAAATGAGAGCTTTCATAGATACAGTCACTCCGCTTCAAATTTGCAGAGAGCAATAAATTGCTGTTGTTTCCAGCTGGAATTGTGGGCAAACTGTGAATGATCATTATGTAATTCATGTTTTGGACACTCTATGGATCGCTTAACTTTCTGTACCACAGGGTGGCATCCCTTTGATGCGCAGCTAATGGAAGTTTCTCTTTACCGATAAAAATGAAAAAGAAACCTCCACCCAGCTAACAAGATGGTCAATGTTATTCTTGTAAAGCCAGACCAAAGAAAATCATGCATCAACCTCTGTAGAACCCTAGCATACACTCATGGGAACTCAAAAGAGATATAAGAAATAAATGGGCATGTTGGAGAGGGAAGGGCTAGCTAATGAGTGTAATGCTTCCCTCAACTCCCCCTAGAGATTAGCACTCCCTCTTCCCTCCCTCCAACCTCCTGCCTTCCCTCTCTGTCACAGGTTCCGAAGAAGCCATGGCGGTAGGATTGCCTCCAAGAGGGAGATCTAGATGGGAAAAAGTGGCCTATCTAGAGAAACACAGCCCGCCAAAGCAGTAAACCCCTCTAACTCACTACCTTTGCAGAAAACTTATTGAATCTTGATTTCCTATTGCACCCTCCTAAAATTTTAAAATTTGGCTGAAATTTTGGCGAATTTCTGAAATTTTGGCTAATTTCTGAAATTTAAGATCATGCTTGTAACTTCTTTGAGAAGGAACTTGGGTGAGAGAGAAACAATAGGTCTTGTTTAGTTGTTTGAGGTGCATGATTCTTTTCATCATCCTTCCAAACATGATCATAGGATTTGGACTTTGGATGTTTGAGTATAAATCTTTCATTAATCATCTTACCTGGGAATATAATACTACTCATTTGCCTTTGAAAAATCTTATTTGGAAAGCTAAGGCTCTTTCAACAGTCGGGGCCTTCATTAGGTGTGTTGTTCTCAGTGTATCAATACAAATGACATGCTTAAGGCGAGAAAACTAGCTGTATTCAAATGCTAAGTGCCTGTGTTTTTTTTTTCCCAAAGTGGTGAGTGGAATGTATGTTTACTTTTGCAATGTCCCTTTTCTTAGTTCATTTGAAATAGGCTTTTTGGTTGTTTTGGGGAGCATTGAGTGTGCTTTTCTTTGGAAAGTTTTTCTTTTTCCTTTTTACCCCTGTAGAAATTTGAGGGATTTGGTGGTAGGGGAACTTCCTTGTATACATGCTACTTTTGCTAACTGTTGTGTATTTGATTGGAAACTTTAGAACCTTTAATTGGAGGGGTGATGTCTTCCGATTTCATTTGGTGTATTCTTTTTTTGACATCGCCCTGGTGCTCTGGTTGTGGATTGTTAAGAGGAGCTGGCTTGTTGATATGTAACGAGATTAAAGGTCATTTATTTATTTTAAGAGAACTCTTTTTCTTTCATTTCTTGAAGGGGGATACCTTGTCCTTCCAGTATTATACTCTTTTCTCTGTTTAAATACATTTTCTTCTTTTATAGTTTAGGCTTCATTTAAGCTAAACCATTATGTTTGCAGTCTTTATGCAAATAAAATTGCGATTTTCTAATGTAATGGTTTTTTTTTTTTTAATAATTGTATTTGAATATGAAGTAGGAATGTGGTGACAGATATATTATTTAGCTTGTATGATGGCTAATTCCAATAACAAATCTTGAATATTAGAATCTATACTCGTGCACTTCTTTTTTTTTGATAACCAGCAACATTGATGCCTGTGGCCATTTCACTGTTTCCTATGCATTTGTTTCTGAAGGTATGGGTCCAGCGGGAGACATCGGATTGCCGAGGACAAGCTGATGAGGCAAAAAGCTCGATTGCTGCTTGACGAAGCTGCTTCATGGTCCCTTCTGTGGTATCTTTATGGAAAAGGAAAGGCTCCTGGACCTATGTTTTTAACTCAGAAATGATATTCTGCAATGTATAATGGGATTTTGAGTGATGTTGTTATTTCATTACAAATTTTGCATATCATACTTATTGAATTTTTGTTGACTTGATCACGATGTACATACTTGAAAAACAAGTGACTCGAATTCTAACATGCCTAACATTTTTTCTACAATATTGTTAGGAAGACATTGGTGATATATATTTGAAAAGTAAAAATATTACATTTTGGAAATCATGAACATTATTACTTCTTGGTTGAATACAGAAAGCTCATATATTATTGGACTCGCATTGACAATGGCCCCTTTGATTCTCACCCATTCGTGCAATGTTTAATCATTCCAATACAACGAAATCTCTGGGAGTTCAATATTTTGTCGATGTGCACTTTCTTAACTAAAACAATAGTTTATTCATGATGAGATATGAGGAATTCAGTTGATATTAGCCATAAATCTAGATTGCAGGAAGAGGCTACCATGTTCAATTGAATGATAAGCAAAGTTAAAAGACAAAAGTTTGCTATTGCATTTTTATGTTTCAATGATATCTCTCTGCTATAGTCTCGAATGGTGAAACTGCATGCCTCTCTTCTATTGTGTTTTTTTCATGTCCCATATTTTTCAGACATAATTTCTATGGATTATTTAGAGGATGAGGAAATTGGCTTTAAACTTGTCAATGTTCTTGCCACTCAACGCTCTAAAAAAGTAGTTGTTGTTGTTGTTTTTTTTTTTTTTTTTAAATTTATTTTTAATTTTTTTTCCAGCCTTGCAACTCAAAGTAAGTTAGCATAAAGTCTGTTGGGTTTATTTATGTTAGGGGACTGGTGCATTCAATAGTTTGTTTGAAAATTGAGCTATACAGATTCTTCAAATAAATACAACACAACAACAAAACCAAGCCTTAGTCCCACTAGGTGGGGTCGGCTATATGAATCATTTTCCGTCAATTTATGCAATCATGGACCATTTCTTTTGAGATTCAAGGATATTAAATCCTTACTATCTCTTCCCAAGTTATTTTAGGTCTACCCCTACCCCTTCTACTGCCCCCCACAGTAACTAAGTCACTCTTCCTCACAGGTGCACTATGTGACCTGTGTTACAAGTGTCCATACCATCTGAGTCGTTCCTCCCTTATCTTTTATAGGAGCTACACCTAACTTACCACAAACATGTTCATTCCTTAATTTATCTTTTAATGTTACCCCTATCCCTGCTACTGCCCCCCACAGTAATTAAGTCACTTTTCTTCACAGGTGCACTATGTGGCCTACGTTGCAAGTGTCCATACCATCTTAGTCGTCCCCTCCCTTATCTTATCTTATCTTTTATGGGAGCTACACTTAACTTATCACGAATATGTTCATTCCTTAATTTATCTCTTAATGTTATACCACTCATCCATCTTAGCATTCTCATCTCGGTTTACTTTTTGGATATTATGTTTCTTCGTTGCCCAACATTCCGAACCATATAGCACAGCTGGTCTTATAGCTGTCCTATAAAATTTCCCTTTCAATTTTAAGGGTATTCTATGATCACAGAGCACACTTGAGATTCTTCAAATAAGTGATTGCAAAATTTGGGATGTACACAGCTAATGGTGAATTCAAATGTTTGGAAGCTGCATGGTTGGCGAGTGGACCCCAGGCAAATTACCTGGATTGGGGGCTGCTGGTAAGATGCATTACTGTGCAGCTGCTTCCTGCTCGTCCAAGCCTCCATACATTTTGAATGAAACTTATTTTCTGGGAATTTTTTTTTTCTCTTATAAATTTCAGTTTCAAGGATATCATTTTCCTGTTGTTTTTCTCCTAATCAGATTGAAGACAGGAAGATACAAGATAAATTTTTGTTGAACTTTGTGGTTAGTTACTATTCAGTTTGAGTTTTGAATTATATATGAAGTAGTTTTGTTCTTTTTACAGGGAATGAAGAACTCCCTGAAGATTTGGTCATGGTAACTTATTATTATTTTTTAAAATTAACTCAGAATGTTTCTGTTTATTATTGTGGAGAATATCTTATCTTTGATTTTTATTAATTCTATTTTATCTTTATTTTGAATTTCACTATTGGTTATGCCCATTCTTTTTGAAGTCACCCACAACTTCACATTTGGAGGCTTGCCAGTTTGTTGCGAATGACCATACAGCACAATTATGCCTTCGGATTGTTCAGTGGCTAGAAGGATTGGCCTCCAATGCCCTTGATTTAGATAAGAAGGTGATGAGTTCTGTTGCTTTCTCTGGTTTTGGATGTGTTGGTCAGACAACAAAAGCTAAAGTTACTGCTTTTTAGTAATATTTTGTGCTATTGAGTATTTATGAGAAACTCTTTGCAAACACTTGAAAATGCAGCTCATATTTGAAAAATTCAATATTCCTTTGGAACCCCAGGGACACAGCATGACTGATTTTCACATTTATATGATTTTTTATAGTTTGAAAAAAAAAAAAATCTAGGTATAGTCACTAAGGAGAGATGGGCAAAATTTAAATACTGATCAAGTAATTACAGTTAGATGATCAAAATCATGGAATTTTAAGTTGCAATTAAGGTTGTTATACACTAACCACACCCCCCCCCTCCCCCCCCAGTGCGCGGAAAAAAAAGAACGTACATGATGGAATCTATCATTACTGAAGTTTTTAATAAAGTTTGGCTTCAGTATTCTTATTTTTTGCATTGATTTTAAAGAAACTAGCTGCTTATTTTTGGAAAGTGGTACCATGGTTTATGTTGGTCTGAATCTGTAGTAGGACAGAAGATATGTTCAGAATCTAGGTTGTCTTTGGATAGGCAAGACTACGGTAGAATACGTAACTATTTTGGGCATTTTAATGGGAAAATAGCAAGGATTGTGGTCATTTGCCGATTTGCCCAAAACTAAGCAGTTTTGATGTTAAATAATTCATTGAAGAATGGGAGATTGGAAGGGTGGTGTTGTCCATAGAGTAAGCACATGGTAAGTGAAGTCGAAGAGCGTATGTGTTGTGTTGTGTGATTGAGATGCCTATTAGATCAAAGGGAAAAAATTATCCAACTTCTATGATACTAGGCCTGCTTTATCTATTGTTTAGAATTATTGGTAATAAAAATATGAGTTTACTGAAACAAGCAAGTTGGAATGAATGTGTAAAAAATTAGAAGAATGAGATTGGAATTGAATGCATTTTTGAGATGTTAAAGTTACCACCACTAGACAATTGTATTAGGAAAAGTTGATCTTGTTTGGTCAATCAGTGCATGCAAAAAGAATAATTTCAAAGATGATAACCCATTTTTGCTGTTTAAGTAGTTTTTATTCAAAGTGAACAATTTGGAATCTGATAAAAAACTCATTCCTCATAAGTCTTGGCTGATTTAATCAGCATCCCTCTTGCTTTCTGTTTATGATTTGGGATCTAACTTGGCTCTGGTAGTTTTGCTGCCATGAGAAGTTTAGATATGAGAACATTATATGAAAGTTAATTATCAAACTCCATTTAATCCACATCCATCCACCCTGTAAAACAGTAATCATTATTCAATTTTAAACAAATTCATATTATCCTTGACCTAATCTCATGTTAATTGTTATGGGTTTGGAGTTCACCTATATAAAACATATACTTAAAACTCTATTCACCTCATTTACTGTTTAATTTCTTATGTATTAAAATTTTCATGTGTAACATACGTGCATCTTGAAGAGTTGCTTGTCCTGGCATATTCTCCTGAAGCGATGCACCTCTCCTTTTCCTCTTTTGAGGTTCCCTTCCTTTCTTACTGTCCCTGCCACATTGATGACTGACAGTCACCATGATGGAGCATGATATTGGGCACATAGTCCAGATTGAAGGGATAAAATGGGGATAGGAGTATTTATGGTTTTGTTTGAGAAGGATGCTGTGAGGAGTTGCTAATGTTGAAGTCTGTGCCGGGGGTATAATGGATTTTGCAGTGCTTGAATTTGATTTGAGCTCAAATGAGAAGTTTCATTTGCAAGAGAAAATGTGGGTGGTTTGAATAAATGAACTTGATCAGACCAATGCTATAGTAGATTTCTTGAAGTGGAGCTGAGGTTGAATGTGGGGATTATTCAATCCTAGTACTTAAAGAGTCTTCAGAAGAGATAACTGCAGAATTCTTGTGGAAGTTTTACTGGGTCTTGTAGGGTTGAAGGATTCAAACATTTCTGAGGCTAGGTGTGAGAAAAATTGAAAGAATTACAAGGTTAAGTGGCAACGGAATGAGGCTGTGAAAGTGGGGAATGCTTTGGAATCACTTAAAAGTGGGTGGCCATGTGCAAATTTTGTCTGATGTGAGGTTTTCCATTACAGAGTTAGTTGAGATGGTGCAGTGGAAGGCTATGGTTTATAGATGATGGTGCAGTAAGGTTGGAGGACCGACTGTGGGCTGGAATGGGCCTGAGCTTATTTAAATTTATTGGAGTGCAAATTGTGTCTGATCTGAGGTTTTTTAGTACAGAGGTAGTTGAGATGGTGCAGTGGAAGGCTATGGCTTTTAGATGGTGGTGCAGTAAGGTTGGAGAACTGACTCTGGGCTGGAATGGGCCTGAGCTTATTTGAAATTTTTTGGGTTCAGGTCATTTATTAAGTTAGGATCAGAGAAGTCTACCTCTGTTCTGGTTCGACACAAATTAAGGAAAGGGAATGCTCAATTAATTAATTCTAGTAGTCGGGCCATACATAATGAGGTCTGGTTTTTACTTACATATCCTCAGAGAAATCCAGGAAAGTAACTTTGATTGCCGGCCAGCTTATGGGTGTCGAGAATGTTGCCTAGCTTGCAACTATGGTGGCCCATTCCTCCATTGAACAGAGACAGGGAGATGCAAGTAAGAATGGGAAAAACTGATGACGTCATCAAGGGGCTGGAGAGTTTAGCAGTCAACTGCTTAAGAAATTTCTTCTTCAGTAATGATGAGGAAGACTGTTGATGCTGGTATGCTAAAGGTTGAGGCAAGAAGCTGCTGGTGGAGTGTGTGTGTGTTGGGGGATGGGAGTTTCATTATGAGAGCCATGGGCAGAGATTGGCTGATCTTTATTCAGCAAAAAATGGTGATCATCATGAGAGCCATGGGCAATGCTTGGCTGTTCTTTGTACCTTGAGAGATGGTGATCACCATGACAGTCGTGGGTAGAGATAATTTATTCAGGTCATTCCCTCGGCTGCAACAACTGAGACAGCCAAGAAGATAGATAAACAGAAGCTACGGAAGTCGGAAACAGTGCGGAAGCTCAGATTGATCAGAGGGGATGGATTGATGCTCAATTAGGCACTCATAGATCTTTAGGAGGCTTTGATAGTCAGCTGCTTGAATGAGGGCCATGCAATTAGTTTTTGAGCTGCTTAATATTTTTGAAGGGCAAGACTTTATCCAGACTTGTGCATGAAAAAATGTCAAAGAGAAACAACAATGGGAATTTTACCCTTGTGGATGAAGTGGTTTGTGGGGTGAGGGTCGTGACTGTATCATATGTGGTTGCAGCTCAGACTCTTCAAATAATGACTCCATGTGTCAATGGACCCTGACAGTTGATTTGGAAGGGGTTCTATCTTTTGAGGAAGAGAACTCTTCAAAACCAGGTACTGATCAGGCTAAGAAAGAGCAAGAGCGCACTTTCAAAGGGGGATGGAATCTGATAATTTCCTGAGTAATCTAATGATTAGGGCAGTGAAGCTCAAACTGTGCTGGATGACTTGAGTCTTTGTTTGACAGATCTTACTGGGCAAGAAATTACGTTGGATTGTAAGAAATCTAAAATGAGAAATGGTCAAAGAGAATTAGATAACTTTAAGCTATTTATACAAATATTCGTTACTGGACGTATGTGAAGTACACACTATTTTATTTGAAAAAAATATCCTTATCCTTATTTTTGAAATTTGTTTTTACTAAAATATCCTTACATGGTTTGCCTCAAGTATAATACTATTTTTGACAGACACAGTAGACACTCCATTGGGTGGTAATCCAAAATCTGTAGGCTTTTGGGCTCATGTGGCAGAGAAGGTGTCTAACCGTCTCGATGGATGGAAAGGTGCTCTTTTTTCTTTAGGTTGTAGGGTAACTCTTATTTAGTCTTGTCTTCATAGTATTCTTATTTACTTTTGTCTGTTTTTAAAGTTCCTGATGAGGTGGCTAGGACCATAGAGAATCATGTGGGACTTTCAAAGTCTTGGGTAGGGGAGAAGAAAGATAATTTGGTTGGATGGGAGGTGGTGTGTAGGTCTGAAAAAGGGCGGTTTAGGTCTTGGGAACCTAAGAACAAGCTTTAATGAGTAAGTGATTATGGAAGTTTCTTTTAAAGGACAACTCACTTTGGCATAAAGCAATTAAAAATTAGTTCACATAGAAGGAACTGGATGGGATACTATTGTAGGCTTTAGATCTTCTTGTGAGAGTCCTGATGGATTTATATCTCAGCTTTATCCACATTTTATTCCCAATGCAAAATTTGAGGTGGCCAATTGGATGAGTATTCGTTTTGGAAAGACCCTTGGGTGGAGAATTCAGCCCTTTTCATGTCATTTCTTCGTTTGTATCGTCTTTCTTCATTACATAATGGTCCTACTTCTCCTTTTTGCTTTTAAATGGGGAGAATTTTCTCTGGATTTTCATTTCCATAGATCTTTGAATGATAGAGATGTGGAGGAGCTTGTGTCTTTGTTGTGTTTATTTGAGGGTTGATGTCCTTCCAATAGGGTGGATGTGAGGAAGTGGTTGCTGGAGTCTTCAGGAGAATTTTATTACAATTCTTTCTTTGAGCTCTTGGCCCGAGAGAATATGTCCTTTTTTTTTTTTCATATGATTTGGAAGGCCAAATTTCCCACTAAAATTGAGGAATTGTATGATAGAGCAATGACTGGTATTAGGACTGCAAGTGGATAGTCCAAAGGTATTCCAACTATTGTAGTTGTATATCAAGGATTTGTTTTAAACCCTTATTTTTTCGTTTTACCGATTGATAAACTCACTAGGAATATCCAAAACAAGATACCATGGTGTGTTTTGTTTCTAGATGATATTGGTTTTATTGATGAAAGTACGAATGGAGTAGAAACTTAGTTAGAATTATGGAGAGAGCCTTTGAAGTTTAGATTTTTGAGGATAAATAGAATAAGACAAAATATATGAAATATAATTTCAGCTACGGTAGCAGGAATACTAGAGAAAAGATTAAACTTGATGGTCAAGAAATTAATAGCACTAGTAGATTTTGATACCTTGGATACATTATGCAAGTGGAAGGATTAATTGAAGAGGATGCAATGCATAGAGTTAAGACAAGTTGGCTAAAATGGAGGAGAGCTGCAGGAGTGTTATGTGATCGTATAATCCCCTTAGAATTAAAAGGAAATTTCTATAAAACGGCTATAAGACTAGCCATGCTTTATGGACCAAAATGTTGGGCAACTAAGAGACAACATTTCCAAAAAGTAAAAGTTTCTGAAATGCAAAAGCAAAGGTGGGTAAGTCATATAATGTTAAAGGATAAATTAAGGAACAAACATATATGTGATAAGTTGGGCATAGCACTGGTTGAAGAAAAGATAAGGAGGGGCAGCTTGGATGGTTTGGGCATATGAAACATAGACTAAATATTGTATCAATGAGGAGGAGTGAGCTACTGTTATTGGTAGTAGAAGGGGTAGGGATAGACCTAAAATAACATGGAACGAGATAGTGAGGAAGGATGTAATAGACTCTTAAATTGGATGAGGAAAATACCCTTGATCGTGTCAATTGGTGGAACAAGACTCATGTAACAGGCCCCACCTAGTGGGACATAAGGCTTGGTTTGTTGTTGTACTCCTATATGACCGTAGTGTACCTAATGATATTTTGGTTGTTTACTATCATTAAACATTTTGATTTTCTCTTAGTAAAATAAACTTGCAACCTGCATAAAACAATATTTTCCTTGAAGTCTTGATAAAATTATGTGAGGGTAAAATGCATTGAAAATATTTGTCCGAAGGTTCAATTACTAAAAGTTCTACAATTCAAAACCATCAAAAATTAAAACTAACAAATTGAAAATTGCTAATTTAACTCCTACAATTATGACTGAATGTCACTTAACCAATATATATATATATACATATACATATCTTTAAAGAATTAGAAATTTGTAATGCAAGCCTAGTAGAGCACCTGTGAGGACGAGTGAGTTAGTTATTGTTTCTGCCATGAAAAGGGTAGGGGTAGACTTAAAATAACTTGGAATGAGGTAGTGAGGAAGGATTTAATAGCCCTTAATATAATAGAAGAGAATGCTCTCGATCAGGTGAATTAGTGCAAAAGGATTCTTGTAACCGACCCTACCTAGTGCGACTAAAGGCTTGTTGTTGTTGTTGTTGTTGTATCTTTAAAGAATTCAATATCACCATCCAAAGATATATATGTCACAGAACAACCTATTATATCTACAATCATCTTTTCAAAATGTCAAATATACAAATTTACAATTACCATTAATAGTGTACTGTATCTCACATAGCATCTATGCATAAGTTGAACTTGCTAATAATGTAGATGCTATTGTCACCAACGTACTCTGTTATAGAATGAAATTTCCTCGGGATTACGCAGTGAGTTTCTCACTTAGTTTGTCTTTATTTTTACTAATACAAAGATTTTTTTTAAAAAATTAAATGAAAAATATAGATATTTGAAACAACATTTTATTTAAAATTTCTATTTCTAATTTTTCTTTATTTGTATAATGAATATTATTTCATTAATTTATGAATTTAATACACATGATATTACAACTATTGCACCTCATACAAAACATGTGATTGATGTGTTTAATTTTTAATATATTAATTTTAACGCTTGCATATTATATCTATTGATCACTTCTATAGTTTCATAAGAGAATTCCATACTTTACTACTAATTTCCATCATTTTCTAAAATTGAAATTGAAATTGACATAAAAATTGAAATTTTTCTCTAAATTTTTGTACTTTTTAAGCCTCAAAATTTTACTTTAACATCAAAATTTGAGACCTTGGTTGCAAATTAAGAGGCTTTTAAGGCACTATATCAGGATGTATGTTCTCTATGTTTTGTAAGCTCAGAATCTACTTATCACCAATTCCATCATTGTTAATTTTCTTGGAGGGTTTGGATTAAACTATTTGGAGTATTGAAGAGAATTGGGTTGGTCCAGAGCTGGTGGAGGATTTGTTATCTATCTCATTTAAAGGTTTTGGATGGAGCAGAGATGGATGCTTTGTGGAGGTGCAGGTCTTTTGCTGTCTTGTGGGCTATTTAGTTGGAGAAGAATGCTCCTACTCTATGCTCAGGGATACAGTACATGGCATTGTTTGGGCTTTCACAGCTGGTTGTTTTGATGGGTTGTTTTATTCCGAGCTTTAGCTAATTGGATGTCAGTATAGTTTTAATGCTTTTTCTTTTTGGTTTTTTATCTCTTTTAAGGATGATATCTTGTGCTCCTTTATATTTTCTCTCTTCAATAAAATTTCTTCTTTTTCCATAAAAGAAATGGGCTTGTGGCTGTCTGATTTTGTAGGATATGGATTGAATCTTGATGGTGGCAAAATTAAGGTTAAGAATAACCAGACAGATCTAGCAAATTTGTAGTGCTTGATTAATTATGTCAGCAAGGAAATAGGGATTTTCTTGTTTATTTTGTGTGTGTGTGTGTTTGTTTATTTTTTTTTGGTGGGTAGGGTTGTTGTTGTTCTCATTGAAGATTTCTTGTCCTCTCTTATGTTGCAACCTCTTTCTTTTCTTTTTGAATACATTTTCTTTTGATTAAAAAATTATTTTATTTGTAAAATTAAATAATTTTAATATATTTATTCAATATTATTCGCGTGCAATTACACGCAACAAATATGACAGATGTGTCTAAGTACATTTGAGTTTAAAATATCATGTTAAGACTTAGATGATGATAATTAGGCTTTTTTAAAGCATCAATCCTTAATTACATGTCTTATACACATGCCTTTCAAGATACACTATTTATGGACCTATTAGTATGAGTATATTATATGTATGCATCTTTATATTAGATAACCTGAATTTCACTTGATATTTTTTCTCATGGAGGATTGATTTTAGGGGTGTACAAAAATAACCAAAAAACCAAGAACCGGACTGAAACCAAACCGTTTCACATTTTGTTCGGTATTTCAGTTTTGGTATTTAATTTTTTAAATTTCTGTTTTTGGTTTCAGTTTCTGTTTTAGAAATAAACTGAGCCAAAAAAATCAAAAACCTAAACACATATGTATCATTTAAATTTTATATATTAAATATTTTATTTTATCTTATTTTTACCATTTATTTTTCAGTTCCGTAAATATTTATATTTATTAATTAAAAATTATTACATTCTAATTTTATATATTAAGTAAACCTTCTGCTTTGAAATTACTATATTTCCGAATAGTGGTTTTAAATGCACTGTAGTGGAAACATTTCAATGGGTAAGGGGGTTTATGCAGTTGCAGGGGAGACCCAGGAAGATTTTCATCTTCCGATGTGGGAATGGGAGTTGGGGAGAGAGGAGAGTGCTACTGCACGCTGCATGCTTGGAGTTGGGACTAGGGAGGTGTTTGTCCACATCGGAAGCTCCAGAAAATATCAGCCCTTGGATTTCCTTTAAAACCCACTGCCTGGGAAGGGCTTCAATACTCCTCCATGCCTTGCTTGTGGGCTGGGCTTGCAACATGTGGGAAGTTTTCACACTGGGCTTGGGTGGTATATATGAGTAAAAATTTTGTGCCTTTGTTTTCGTTTGCCATCGAGGCTGTTAATTAAACACCAAATCGAACCAAACCAGATAACCCCATTAATCATTTTGGAAAAAACCGACAGTGTCAGTTTGTTGTTGGTTTGCAATTTTGATAAATCAATTTTTTTGGTTCGGTTTTTGGTTTAGCCTAAAACCAAACCGAAGGGGACCGGTTACAATCCTAATTGATTGATATGATTTTTTGGTTTATGCTATTTATTTTTCCTCTTAAAATTTAATTTAATGAAAAAATATAGGATAAAAATACTGACCTTCCTAAGGTTTGGCAAAAACCTCCCCCAAGGTTTCAAGAATTCTAGAGACCTCCCTCGAGGTTTTTAAAAAAAAAAAACACAAACCTCCCCTTGCATTTTGCAAAAAGATAAGTTTAATTTTTCAAAAATACATGGACTACACTAGATAATTGTAGATTATATTCAAAGTTCAAGTAATATAAGATATAAATGATATGATGAAATTAAAAAATATTCTTCTAGAAATGGGCTCATGTTAGACCTTGCGAGTGGTGACATATGCTAGGCGTGGCTTTCTTGGCAAATTGAGAAATTGAAAGAGGAATGTTGGAAGAGATGAACATCAAGGGAGGGTTGCTAGGAGTTGTTGCACTATGCACTCTCCTTGTGACTGGGCCACTTAGTCATTCTCTTGAAACATATTACAGTGTAACAACATCAAATAGTTTTAGATTCTTAATGCTACCTATATTTTTTATCTTTTTTTTTCTCATAAATTTTGGTTAAGAGTAAAATAGGTAGATTTTTTTTATATATTATTATTTCAAAATGTCAAGTGGGCCAATCACATGAATAGCATAGGATGGGAGTGCATGGAGCAGCTACTCCTAGCATTCTTCATATCAAGAAGTAAAAATGAAGAGAATTGAGGGAACAAAAATAGAGATTGAGCTTCCATCTAACTTTAAGCCATGTGTATTATGTCATTATCTTATGTTTTTGTATCCAAGACAATTGCAAGAGCGTATGGGCAGTCTTGGATAGGATGATGTTCACGTTGGATGTGACTTAGAAGGAACTAATGTGAGTATAGATTCAATTATGGAGATGTCTTGGGATGTACTTTTGAGTGTTTGCTTTGATGTGGCGATGGATTGAGTAAGATGGTGGCATTCTCGATTAAGGGAAGTGTGGTTCTTGAAACCCACAGATAGTTCCTCATGCTAGAATGGGAATAATATTGAAAGATGATATTTTTTAGGGAACAAAAGTGTCCTACCAACCTTGATGTCCCTTCAAGCACTAAGTGAGCAACTCAGGGAGCGCTTGTAGGCAGGCTTTTGACATCTAGGGGGTGTCTTGAGCTTCTTTGCGAGGCCACAAACCCCATGGTTGTACGTTACTCTGGATGCATAGGTTGGAGCATGCATTTGTGTTGGCCCTCAGGTTTACCCAGGTGATGCCATCATATACCCCATTGGACTGGGGAGGAATATTGAACCTCCGTGTGTCTGTCTTGAGTAGAGTATGAGGTCACTTCCCCTGGATTCAGTCTATCGGTGTTTAGTTGCTAGTACATTTACATAAGGATTGTGTTGCAGGGATGACTAACCCTCGATGCTTGTGGAATGTGGATACAACACCCTTCCTGTTCGAGTCATGGTTTATCTACAATCATCTTAGTTGAGTCAAGGGCTGTCATGTCATGAGACTTGACTGCTGAACAGATCCAGGAGCATTTTATGTATCTGTATAAGTACGACTAGATGGGACTTGGTGTGGCATAACTTGGTTGCTTTTAGGTAGGTCGAGGCAAAGGTGATTCTTTTGGGCCTTGGGATTCTACTGCTTGCTGACAATTGGTATCAGAGTGGTTCTTTCCTTTGAGAGTTGAAATCAGAGTAATATTGTTGCCTTCAACTCTCTGATTGGAATTCAACCTGCAAGGGTGGGCTCAGTGTTAAGGGATGACAAAGGATGAAAGAGGTTTTGAGTTTGATTTCCCTCTAGGTCTCCCTTACTTGCTTGAAGGCTGGCCTTTGCTGGTGAGGTTAGTTCCCTCTTAGGTTTTGGCATGGAGGTATGGGTCCAAGGGGCTCCGGCCACCCCAAGTTTCCAAGGGTATAAAAAAAAAAAAAAAAAAACTGTTTGATTGGAATTCAAGATGTGATATTGAGTGGGTGAAGATCAATCTAGCCTTGGGTATCTAGTCACTCTCACCCCTCTTGTTATTGTATGCGTTGCATGGATTGGCTAAGGTTGGCCTTTGGTATTTGAATATGATACTATTTGATACTTAAATAATTTAAATATATTTACTGAAAATTTTTTTCTTGAAGTAGCACAAAAAAAATTACTTATAGTTATTTATGTATATAAAATGATTAATTTAAATAATTAATACTATATGTAATCGTATTATACAACATTGTAGTTGGAATAACTGATCTTATACAAGATGGATTAAGAAAATTTTTGTGTATTAGGTGATTGAGCGGAAACAAACTAGCCATATGCTTTCTTTTTTGCCCATTTTTGTACGAGTCACTACTCTGAGGACCTTCGATCACCCTCATCGAGGGCAGGATGGAAATCATTGAGTTGAGCTATGGTCTTATCATCAAGGTGGTTTAAGATTACCACTGTATAGGATAATTGTGGTGGAACCAAATAGAATAATTCTAATAACCTCACCTACATTACCCTTAATCTTATCTTAGATCATTATCCTATGCCTAACATACCCTAAGGCGGGGTTGATTTCTATTGACAATTCCTAAAACACATCGGGGGAAGTTTGACGTTTCGAATAAATGCGTTTACTCCTGTATTGTTTGAGGAGGAGATTCAGCTGTGAAAATGAAATTGGTTTTCGTTTTGTCTTGTATTGAGCTTTCCTCTTTACCAATAGTTTGCACATAAGCTTCAGTACCATTATTTTATTTATGGTTAGAATCATTGTTTAATTAATGGTTAGAGTTAATTGGTTTTGTTTGATATGGCAATTTAGTAAATATTTGTTTCCAGGTCCGAGGATCTCATGTTGGAACGTATCTCCCCAGCTCTGGAGTTTGGCATCATACTCAGCGGTTTCTTAAGAAAGGTGGCTCAAATCCAAACACTGTTCATCACTTGGATTTTGATGCTCCAACACGAGAACATGCTCAACTACTTCCCGATGACAAGGTGATGTTGTACATCACTGTTCATAAATTCCATTTTCTTGTGTGAATTTTGTGTCGCAATATTCATGTGTGAACTCAGATATGATTTATTTGGAATAGTTAGTTTCTGAAATTAATATGGTTGATGCATTTCCCATCGAGGAATTTGAATATGAGTTATTGGTTGGTTCCCTGAAATCCAAATGTTATAGATCTGCATTTTGTGCTTTTGACTAATCAAGAATCACTCTAAAAGTTCCAATTTATCAGCAGACAAACTGGTTTGGTTTCTTATTTTCTTATTGCTACCCTAGTTCTGTGACTCATGCATGTTTTACCTTTATCACTTCGGGTTCCAAAATTTCAGGGAAAAAAGTCTAGAGGCGCTAATAGACTTTCTTTGGTCCAATGGTTGGTGCAGGCTATCTTATGTTTCACTCTCAATTTGGGCAATGTCATTTTTGCTGCAAATCATTATAATTATAGTTGGGTACAGTTTTTCAGCTTAACTATAACAGAAAAGGGTTAAAATTATCAGGAAAATAGAACTCTTTAATGTCATGATGAAACTGAAATATGTCTAGCCAATATCTTGGAAAATAACACCCCATCTTTAAGAAAAAGGATGTTACTATTCGTCATTTTGAAGAAGTTTTGAGTCGATGTTCAAGCTTCTGATGCCTTTTCACCAAATTTGGGTTACTGAATAAGTTCATTTGCTGGATATTCTTCACTGCAACACCAAATGCAGTCAGAGTGGGATGTGTAATTTATCAAATCTTTAATCAGATTTACATACTGATCATTGAATAGATGAACATGTTTTGATATTGTGCATGTTGGACTTTGTGGCAGAATATTGTATTTCTGACACCTGTGTTTCTTAGAAAATATTTATATTTTAATGTAAAAGTTGCTGTTACTTTTTCACCTCGACAGAAACAAGATGAATCTCTTCTGGAAGATGTGTGGACTTTATTAAGGGCTGGAAGGTTGGATGAGGCATGTGACCTCTGCCGATCTGCTGGTCAGGTATGCCATAATTTTTGTGTTTCTTGTGTGCCTCTCTATATAATTTGTGTGCTTATACATCATTTTGGTATAAATCTCTGTCTGGAAGCCATGGAGAGCTGCAACGTTATGTCCATTTGGAGGATTGGATCACTTACCATCCATAGAAGCCCTGGTGAAAAATGGAAAGAATAGAACTCTGCGAGCCATTGAACTGGAAAGTGGTATTGGCCACCAATATCGTCTTTGGAAATGGGCTTCCTACTGTGCATCTGAGGTAGATGTGATCAAATTGAGAACTTTTGTGCTTGTTGTACTCAATTTCATGTGCATCATACTTTTTCCCACTTTCATCATCTTTCTATTTTTTTTTCTTTTTAATTGGGAATTTTTTTGGTGGCCTTGGCTTCTTTAATAATGCTACATTCCAAAGTTTTTTCTTTTTATTAGTTTTTATAAATTGAACTTCATGTTTTCTTTTTTGTTCATGTTATGGATAAATTTCCTTTATTTCTTATAAAGAGGCTTCTAGTGTGTAGGGGTTCCAAATACTCATAGCTCATATCTTAACAAATTCATGTGTTTCAACTCTCCAATCCATCTTTTCAGTACGCCAGAGTGTGATAGGCTGATAGAATTAATGGGTATTATTGGTTCTGTGAACTAATAAAGTTTCTCTATTCTTGTTTTGAAGAAAATTGCAGAGCAGGATGGGGGGAAGTATGAAACAGCGGTCTATGCTGCCCAATGCAGTAATTTAAGACGCATGCTTCCAATTTGTACGGACTGGGAGGTATGTTTTGCCCCTTGCTAATGTACAAACCTAAAGATTACCTTCTAACTTTTCATTAGGTATCATAGAGAACAGAAATAATGAGTGGCCAAACCATTGTGGCTGATTTGTTCCATCGACAAAATGGTCTGTCTGTGGTCGGTGCTGGATTTTTAGTAGTTTCTTAACAGCTGCCAGTGATGGTGCCCAAAATGATGTGGGTCATTAATCATGTGAAGTTTTGAACCATTGAATCATTGAATTGTTTCTGGTTAATATTGCATGGCATGCAACACCATCATGAACCAAGTTTCACTCCATGGCATGCCAAATTCAGATGATCATTCTTTCCTTTGGGTTTACTTTAATTCAGATATGCCTACCGAAATGTTTGTGAGGTATGATGGCCTGAATGTTCAATCAATAGCTGGCTAGGTATTTATTTTAGCCTTGGCCTTGTATGTTTGTTGCACTGTCAAGATAATGCAGCCATAGGTTCTGGGAAACCAAATTGGTGAACATTAACAATGAATTTTGGAACTAACATTCAGTTGAGGTACTTTGCAAATTGCATAGGTGCACCGCGCAGGTAAGTAGTGAACAGAAATTGCATCCTTAGTTAACTAACATAGAATGTTTGGCTGATAAGCACCCAACATATAAGGATTTTATTAACAGCCAAAATTGAAAAAAAATGAAAATGCTAATGATAAGCAGTCTCTTAAGGTATGATTCCAGCAACAAAAAAAATTGTAAAACCACTGCAAGCTAAAAAGAATCAGTGGAGTTGAAATGTTGAATGATGAGCTTGGGATGGACCTGGGAACTCAAAATGGAGGTTGATGTTTGGAACATGGTTTTAAATCGCGGTAGCGGGTAGCGTAACGTAATTGTAACGGGAAGCGGGAGTAGCGGATGTTACATAACCGGAAGCGGGTGTAACGACTGTGAATTTTTTTGAAGCACACACAACCTTGTGCATATTAGCGTACTTGCATGTTTTAAGCTTTTAGCCCTTCTTAGAAAGAGTTTTAGTCTATTTTGGATCCTTTAGTTCGAGTAACTAAGTTATTTGGTGAGGGCAACAAGTTTACATTTGTTTTAAACCACCATTGATAGAAAAATTACATGTGTGTGCGTATTTATACTTCTCATTGTTCTTATGTGTGCTAAATTAATTGAAAAAACAAAATACATTATACACTCCATAAATCTGTTAGACACAAAGCATACAAATAATACAAATATAAAATAGCTAGAAAAGAAAGAAGGTTGAAGCTGAAAAATATAGAAAATAAATATCACATTACTAATATTATCAAAATAAAATATTTTCCTGACAAATTAGTATTTTCAAATTGTTAATTAATGCATCTATTGTGAATATTTAAAGAAATAGTAAATTTTGTATCATTGTCATCCTCTTTGTAATCTTTTCCCCCTCTTTCCACTTGGTATATTGAAAATGATATATGAAAGAGAGGGAAAAAGTGAGAAGAAAAAGTAAAAAATAAAATAATTTTTTGGTGTAACAGTCCTGTAGCGATTACATAACGGCTGTAGCGGCCTTTACATGACGGTCGCGGTTCGTAATGGATGCTACGACCGTGATTTTTCTTCCCACCGATTTCGTGGTGTGTAAACGGTATCGGTAACCCAAAAAACTGTTGCGTAACGGCGTTACGTAACGGTCGCGACCTTTATTTAAAACCATGGTTTGGAAGATTATCATTCTAAGATCAAGCTATGCATCTAGATTAATTGAAGGATGCTCAGAAATACTCCACTAGCTATAGAAACCTGGGACAGCCTTAGCCAGCAGTAGAAATAAGAGCTAAGATTTAAAGGAGGATGGTGAAAAATAGTAGAAAGGTTTGTGGTGGGCAATATTTCATAATTGAAGATAGAATCAAGTGGGAACTGAGAAGTTGAAGATCGGAAAAGAGAACGGAGACAGAATAGAATGAGAGGAGGAAGGAGTATAATAGAACTGTAGCTAACTCCCAGCTCAGTTCTGGCTCACAAGTTACCTGCTAAGTGACTTGGATATCCCACATATCATAGGCTATGAACCTGGACAAACTCTTCATAAAATGACTTTATAAAGGAATAACAGATGCTGTAATCAAGTGGTCCTAATTTAAGACAAATAAATAAACTTAAGCTGCATCATTATTATTATTATTATTATTATTTTTTGGTAAGAACAATTTGAAAGAGGCTACAATTAGTAAGGCCTTAAAAGGACCAATCTGGTATTAGAACCTTGAATACCAACTCCCCCATATACAACTAATCTAGTTTATCAAGTTGTTTACATTAAGCGTTTACCTTGATCAATGTACTGGATTCTTTTGTTCCTTCAAATTTGGTGATGAGAGAGTTTGGGATGGGGATTCTTTAGGTCTCTGTGCTACTAAATCCTTTTTCTTTCATATCATAAACTTCGTCCACCAATAACTTTTCCAATCATTTTCCTTTCAATCACATCATTTGGAAGGCTAAGGTACCTTATGGGTTTCAGATGTTCATGTGGACTGTCTAATGATAGGCTTAAAACAAATGACTTGTTACAACACAGAAGACCTGACAAGGCCCTTAGCCCTGGTATGTGCTCCATGTGCCGTAAATCCAATGAAACAAAAAACACTCTTCCTTCATTGTTAGGTGGAAAGCTTTCTTTGGAATGCTCTCTTCTCGTCTCAGTGAAGCTTGGGTGGCTCCTCTAGGTCATAGGGGATTTCTTTTGACAGATATTGGGGTTTTGGCAAAGGCCTTATGAAAATGTACTGTTTTTTCTACCTTGTGGACCCTTTTGATCAAGAGGAATTCATGAATTTTGAAAGATCACACAACTTACCTTGGTTGGTGTGGGATAGAATTGTGTTTCTTGCCTCTTTTTGGGCTCATTCGTTTGGATTTTTCTATGGGTTGCCACACTTCCAAAGAGTTTGGAGGGCTGCTCTTTTTTAATTGATTACGCATCTTTTGTTCTTTTTTTTTGGACAGCATCTTATTCTCCTTAGTACATTGTTTTTCTGTTAATATGTTTTTTGTTGGAAATGAGGGTCTTAGAAATCAATTTGGTTCTATGCTTGAGAGATCGACTATAGAAGCTCTGTATCTTTTGAGAAGATCAATGGAGAAGAGGGATTTGCATATGGTTTTTAACTTTTTATTGACTTAGAGAATGCCTATGATAGAGTACCTAAGGAAGTTCTCTAATGGGTTTTAAGAAAAAAGGGAGTATTTAGTAGGTGTATTAATGTCATTAAGGATATATACAATAGAGTAATGACTACGAGTAGGATCATAGGTCTTTGGGTGGAGAATCTAGGGAGTTTTCAACCACAATCGGTGTACATAAAGCATCTGCTTTGAGCTGTTATTTTTTTGCCCTAGTGGTGGATGGAATATCCAATTTAAGGTTCCATGGTGTATGTTGTTTGTAGATGATATTGTCTTGATTGGTGAAATTGGGGGTGGGGTATGATCTAAGTTAAAATTTTGGAGAGAAGCTTTGGAGTTTAGATGCTTTAGAATAAGTGGTAATAAGATATAACGTATTAAATGTAATTTCAATCATGGTAAGGGGAATATTGGAGAACAAATTAAACTTGATGGTCAAGAGAGTAATAGTGCTAGTTTTTGGATAGCTTGGATATATTATACAAGTTGAAGGAGAAATTGAAGAAGATGTAATGCATAAAGTTAAAAAAGGTTGGGTAAAACATAGAAGTGCTTTGAACGTGTTGTGTGATAGAATAACCTTAAAATTAAAAGAAAAGTTTTATTGGACGACTATAGGACTAACTATGCTCTGTTGATCAAATGTTGGCAACTAAGAAATGAAATATTCGAAAAGTAAAAGCTGCCAAAATGACAATTTTTAGGTGGATGAATGGTACAGCGTTACAAGATAAATATGGGATGAATATACTTGTGGTTAGGCATAGCACCTAAAAGATAAGATAGGGGAGATATGCGAGGGGTGGCTTATATGGTTTGTGCATTTGTGATATTGGCCAAATAGCACGCTAGTGAGGAGCGAGCGTATTAATTAGTAGAGAAGGGGTAAGGGTAGACCTAGAATAACTTGGAATGAGATAGTAAAGATTTAATAGCCCTTAAATTGTCGCTTGTTGGAGGAAATTGCCCACAATCATGTAATAGTAAGTATTCATGTACTCGAGTCCACCTAGTGGGACTTAAAACTCGGTTTATTGTTTGTTTGTTTGTTGTTGTTAGGCACTCTCTTAAATCACAAGTTATCATGCTTTTTTTTTCTTCAAGTGGAAAAATTCATTTAAAGGCATAGTGGTGTGAGAACAAGTAAAATGAAGAAAACATCATGTATTTGATAGAATGTCCAAAAATCTAAGGTATTGTGTGTGCCTAAAAAATATTGTCCATTAAATCAAATGGATATTACTTGTCAAAAGAGATTATTTAATTTCTTTAGAAGTTCTTTTTCCCTCCTTCATCAAATAGCCCACCCAAAAAATGATGAGGGGGATCAAGGCTACGATTTTTTTTACCCTTTGTAGTTTTTTTGTGTATTTGTAGGTAAATAGTGATGTTTGAATCTTACTCAAATGCAAGGTGGAATGAGCCCTTGCTACTGGGCCATCACTTATGAATTATCCTCCTGTATGGCTATCTATGCCTCTCCAAGCCCAAAATTCTTCCTCAACAGATCTATCTGGCATCTGCTACTCAAGGGAAGCCGTCCAGATGTGAGTCCAAATACCCCAAACTTCTAGACCAAGAACAATTCAGTAAAATGTTGTTCACTGATCCAGCTGCATTTTTTGAGAAGAAACATGTTCTCAATAAAATTTCACCCCATTTTTGGAGGTTGTCATTTGTCAAGACCCTGCTCCATGTTCCTTCCCAAGGAAAGAAAGCCACTTTATTTGGGGGCTTGGAGGCTGGAGCACTGTCTTCCAAATAGCTTTCCAGGGAAAATTAGCCCATTCCTTGGCAAGGTTCCATCTGTTAAGGTCTTTGTAATTGGAATTTACCAATAAAGCAATCATTGTTACTGAACTTCCACTTGGATAATTGTTTGCTTTCAAAGTCAACAATCCTTAGATAGAAATTGGGTTTTCCATCAAGAGAACAAATAGAGAACTGGAAATTAGGTTTTCAAATATTCATCCCCATATAATGGTCGTGCCAAAAGAGAATATTGCTAGCATTTGCCACCTAGAAACAAATCAAATCAAAGAAGCCAGCCAAATCCCAACTCTTTATGGTTCACTTCTTTCCTTATATATCAATGTATTGTGTTCGTAGTTGTATTTAGCAACAATATTTCTCTATAATTGTTCATTTTCAGTCATGGACCTCCATAGCATTTGCAAAGGAGGGTTGTATTAAACAAGGCAAGAGATTGGGGATGGTGCTTTTTAATCAAATGATGTTTAGTACCACATCCCTACTGCCCCATAGGGACATGTAATAAACTGAGAGAATGGGCAGGGTAGTTTTTATAGGAGTAACTCTTCTTCCCTTAGAAACATAGTCTTTTTTCCAGCCAGAAAATCAAATTGCACCACGATTAGAGCTCAGATACTACACTTGTCCTTTCTGCTCAAAATGGGAGTTCAAAGTAATTGAGGGAATAGCCCCCACTTTGTCCATAGAAGGCCATAAATTATGCCCTGTTAATAGCTGTTAATCTAGGCTGTATATACTTTCATAAATAGGAGAGGAGATTTAGCTTACCATGTATAGCTTCCTAAAATACTCTGTAAATTATCTGGCTTACCATATATAGCTTCCTAAGATCACTCTGTGTAATTAGCATGTACAAATTTAAGTTTCCTTGTATAACTGGCAGTCTTGCCTATATAACTCGAAAGAGAGGACAATTTGAACCATTCTGTTATGGTATCAGAGCTATTCTCTGAGAAATCTCAGTCCTAGTTTTCTCTGTCATAGCCTCAATACTTACGGAGAAGTCAGATAATGTTTGTGTCAGTTTCACTGGCAAAAATTATGCTGCTTGGGAGTTTCAATTGGAGACCTTTCTCAAGGGTAAAGAGCTGTGGGGACATATAGATGGCAGCAGCAAAGGGGAATCTACTGCGGAAATGTCTGTGGCCAACAAGGCAGCTTGGGATGCCAAAGATAATCAAATCATGTCCTGGATTCTTGGTTCTATGGAGCCACATCTGATTCTTTCTTTGCGTCCTCATAGGTCTGCAAAGGCTATGTGGAATTATCTCAAGCAAGTCTATTACCAAGACAACAATGCTAGGCGCTTCCAGCTTGAGTTGGCCATTGCTTACTATACTCAAGGGGATCTATCAGTTTAAGACTACTACTCTGGTTTTCTGATTTTGTGGACTGATTATTCCGACCTTGTTACAGCTACGGTCTCTGCAAAAGGATTGGAGGCAGGATTGGCGACAGTACAACACGTACACAAAATCAGCCAAAGAGACCAATTTCTAATGAAATTGAGGCCTGGCTTTGAATCTATTCGTGCCTCTCTGGTAATTAGAGATCCTGTTCCGACTTTGGAGGCCTGTTTTGGAGAACTCTTGCGTGAGGAACAACACCTCAGTACTCAGAATATTATGGAGCAGTCTCGTGTTGCTTCTAATACTGTCTCAGTTGCCTATGCTGCTCATGGCAAGGGGAAGGGTCGTGACATGAGCACCACTCAGTGCTATAGTTGCAGGAAATATGGCCATATTGCCCCTAACTGTCCTAGGAAATTTTTTAATTACTGCTAACAGCCAGGGCACATTATTAAGGACTGTACTGTTTGTCCTTCACGCTCCAACAAGGCCTATCATGTTGTTGTTACTGGTGACTTACAGACAGCTATAAGATGCCCTGCAACCCCATCTCTTGGTTGGATTAGTTTGCTTTTCCCCAACTTAACTTCCAGTCCCAGAAACTTCATAAAAAAGTAGAATGCTTCCAGGTTAAGAATCTGATTAACCATTTCATAAAAAAAGATAATTGTGGTTATCCACAAATAGTGGATGATAAACCACGTTTTCTCTACAGTTTTTTATTTACCTGGAGCCCATTGAGAAGTCCTCTCTCTTAAAAAGCACTATGCTGAGAACTTCCATTACCTAAATAAATATTGGTGGGGTCAAAAGGTTCTCTATCAAGTGCCTCTAGGGGGTCAGAAGTAACTGTAAGGGAAATCACTTATGAAAGTGAAGAAAGTTGGAGTAGAATTGCAAAATCTAACTAGCCCTCATTTAATAATGGTGTTTTATACCACATTCCTACTACCTCAAAGGGACATGTAATGAACGGAGAGAGAGAGGGGAGGGCACCTTTTATAGGAGTGACTCTTCTTCCCTTAGAAACATAGGCTTTTTCCAAGCCAGCAAATGAAATTCCACCATGGTTAGAGCGCAGGTACATTGTTCTTTTTGCTCAAAAGGGGAGTTCTAAGTAATTGAGGGAATAGCCCCCACTTTGCATCCAAAATCCCAGCTATAAGATGCCCTTTGACCCCATCTCTTAGCAGAATTGGCTCACTTTCCCCAAATAAACTTCCAGCCCTGGAAAATTCATAACAAAGAAGAATGCTTCCAGGTTAAGAATCTGATTAACCATTTCACAATAGAAGATAATTGTATTATCCACAAACAGTGGATGGGAAACCACATTTTCTCAACTGTTTTCTACCTATATTGAGCCTATTGAGATGTCCTCTCTCTAAAAAAGCACTATGCTGAGAACTTCCATTACCTAAAATAAATATTAGTGGGGTCAAAAGGTTCCCTGTCAAATGCCTCTAGGGGAATGGAAGTAACTGGAATGGCAATCACTAGTAAGAATGGAGAAAGTTGGAGAAGAATTGCAAAATCTAATCCATTTATTGCCCACATCACTAAAACCCATCCTTTCCTGTGTACAGATGAGGATTTCCCACCCAGCATGTTTAAAAGTTTCTTCATATCAAGCTTGCACACAACTCCCTTTCTCCCTTCTTTAAGCTAAGCATCTACTATCTTAGAGGTAACCAGAGTTGCATCCATGATTTATCATTTGTGAACAAAAGCTTCTTGAGATGGTCCAAAAATTTGCTGAACCACATTTTTAGATCTTGCAGCAAATCTTGGAGCCTGGTGGTTAGCTTGTAGTACTTCCCCCAAGATTAATAGGCTGAAGGTTCTTGAAATTAGTAGCTTGCCCGCCTTTTTTTCTTGAATCAAGAATTCAAAGGTGTTCAATCATTCCATCTGGAAATAACTTCCAGTTTGCACATTTTCTATAAGGCCTTCTGGAAACGGGATTGTAAACTGCTTATATTCAATGTTGCCAATCACAAAAAAGGGTCGCTTTAGAACTTTGAATGAATTGTGCAGTAATCCATAATGGCATCCCATAAGAATAAAAATTTTGAATTTGGCATCATGGATGGATGTGTGTAAATGAAAGTGCCAACATTGGTATTGTCTTTATTTTAGCATTATGTGGGCAAGGATTTGACAGAGTGAACATTTCAACATTGAAAACTTCAGGCAAAACAATACATGGGCAATGCCAGGACATTTACCAGTATGCATTTGACACCTTATCCTCTTCTTCCTATATACACACACATAAGGGAGGGGTTCATGTGCACTGTATGTATAAAAAGTAAAAGAACCTGAGTACATGTTTTACATTGACCATTGTATGTATCATAAAATAAAACTGTGTGGCCAACCGTCTGAGAGAAGTAACTTGTGTACTGGATGCATAAAATTCAAAAAACTGGACTACACATTCTATATTGACTATTATATGTGTATTATAATTAAAACTGTGCGGCCAGCCAGTGGTCTCCAAATGTGTTCTATGACGACTGTGTGATAATTGTGTGGCTAGAATAATTACTTATATTGTTGTTTAATACTCTAGACATGCAGGTTTCAGAGTTCTTTTTGACCTGGAAGTCATTCCAGTCTCTACATGGGGTGATGTTTGCAATTGTTTAACTAATTTCTTCTCCTAATCATGAAGGATTCCCTGTGCTTGTTGGGAAGACACCTTCAAAATTTGCATACAAAAAACAAGGACTTGAGTTCTATTGTCACTGAAAAGAAAAAAAAAGTATGGAGAGTTTATGCATCTTCATACATTGTAGTCCTTCCGTGTGACTGGATCCCCTGATCCCTTAGCTTTTTTTTTTTTTTTGTGGGGGAGTGTCACTTTTTGCCAGAGGCTAATTTGTCCATATAAATCCCCTTGGCAATTTGCCTAGCAGAGTTGTATTGAATTCCACGAGTCATGAACCCTCAATCCCCAACTTTAATACGGGGAAAATTTATTCGACCCCGTCAATCTGTATTGGAACTCATTCTTTCTCACGTCCACTCATCAACACATCCCTCTTCCCCACCTCCCCCTCCCCCACCCCCAACCACTACCACCAATAAAATAAGATAAACAAACAGAAAAAGGAAAATACAAAAAAATTTCAAGCTTATTGTTACTGCCATCTATGAAATGCTAAGGCTGAAAATTTCTTGATTGGGATTTTCTGAGCATTTGATCCCATACTTTTTGATCCTTTAATTGAGGCCTAGCTGGATCAAATCTTGAGGCTTTCTAGTGGCATGATTTCAGTTTTCAACTATTTTTCGGATTTAGTATTTTAGCACTTTCCCCCCCTACTTTTTCTTGCTATTAAAATGATGAAGCTTATCTTTTATACTTGATGCCAGTTCCTCTCCACTCCCCTCCTTATTTCTTCTCTTTTGTGCAGTCGGCATGTTGGGCAATGGCCAAGTCATGGCTTGATGTTCAGGTGGATTTGGAATTAGCTCGGCTTCAACCGGGGAGATTGGATCAGTTTAAAAGTTATGAAGATGATATTGATAGAAGCCCTGGACAAGGAGATCATGCTGCTTTACAGCCTACAGTCGGACCAGAAAATTGGCCTCTCCAAGTTCTAAACCAACAACCACGTAATCTTGCTGCTCTACTTCAGAAACTGCACTCTGGGTAGATTCATTGCTGGTTTCACAAACTCTGTTTTCATTTCTGTGTGGTTTTCAATGCATAATATCTTCTTATCCTGCATGTTCAGTGACACGGTACATGAAGCTGTTACTCGAGGATGCAAGGAGCAGCAACGGCAAATTGAGGCAAGTTATCTTGGGAAAACTATTTAGTTATGTAGGTATGTACTTTTGCTCAATGCTGAATGTCTCCCTCTGAAAAGCTGTTTTATGAATGCCTTGGACTTCTGTCAAGGACTACCCACAATCTGTACAACCCTCATGTTTTATTGGGGTTTGAAATAATGGTATGTGTTTTCTTTTACTTATGTTCGGTATACTAAATTTGTTGTTTTGAATCTCCCTCAGAGTTGGTCTGTTCTTCCTGGGTCCTGTTCAGATTTCCCATTTCATGGGAATTAAAACAAAGAAAATGAAACAGGACAGTTGTGTTATTTTACAATAATTCAAAATGATTTGGATGCCCTTCGTTTTGTGTTGCATGAAAAAGAAAATAATAATTACGAGATGATCTTTCGCAATAAATCAAAATAACAATTGAACAGTAGGCTTTTCATTTTATGCTACAGAAAATATTATGGCTCATATATCCCTTCCAGTATTTGAGATGACTTCATGGCCCTTATTTATGAATTGTGATCATATAACAAAATCATAAATGGTGGGCATGACTTGAGAAATCATTCCAGCTCTTAGTTTGCTTTAATTTGGAGTGGGAGTTTTGTTGGATGTCTTATACATTGGGATGCGATTCTCTGAAACTCATTTTTTATCATTTGCCCGTAAACCAAAGATACTGTAAATGAATTGTGCCTGTCATTTATTATGTTAGGCTATGAGGATGTTAAGGTGGATAAGTGGTATAACATTAAAAGATAAACTAATGAATGAGCATATACACAATAATTTAGGCATAGCAGCAGTCGAAGACAAGATAAGGGAGGGGTGACTTTAATGGTTTGGGCATTTGAAATGCAGGCCTAGCACAACACATGTGATGAGTGAGTTTGTTATTGTTTCTGGCATGAAAAATGGTAGGAGTAGGCCTAAAATAACTTGGAATGAGATAGTGAAGAAGGATTTAATAGCACATAATCTGATAGAGGAAAATGCTCTTGATCGGGTGAATTGGAGAAAACAAATTCATGTAGCCGACCCACCTAGTGGGACTTAAGGCTTGTTGTTGTTGTTGTTGTTATTGCTGTAGGTTATGAGGGTGTTCTTTATAAAATAATTTTTGCAATGACAGAAAAGAAGAGATTTTGCTCACCTCCCCAATATAGATGTGTTCTCATGTCCTAGCCCTGGTTATGAAAATTAGAATTGGGAACTGACATTATCCTTACCAGGCACTCTTCCAAATTTGGGGTTTTCGTAAAAAAAAAAAAAACAGTTAATTCATTACAGCTTTTTGCACACACTGCAGTTGTTTCCAGTTTAGCAGTCTCAAGGCATTCTTCTGTCTTTATGATATTTGTGCTGGTAATGCATGCAAGATGTTATGGTTAAATTCTGATTTTTTTTTTTTTTACTTCTGTCCAATTATATTAGTTTTTGGCAATGATTTCTATGTTAGGTATCCGCATTTTATATTGTTTCATTTATGCATGCTAAATTTTATCTGTGACAACTGCATGTATGTGTAACTCAAGTATATGTATTGTTATAAACCTAAAAGATCTAATTTATTTGTCAAGATAATATGGGAATAGTATTAGGGTTAACTTAGAAGCCTTAGTTATTTGCTTCTTTGTTTCTTTCCTCCAAGGATTGTATTACGTTCTCAGCTTTAATAATATTTCTTCTTTTAATCTAAGAAGAAAGGCAGAAGATGAGGGGAGAAGGGTTCATCATGATTCATGAGTATACACCAACCAGCTCAATCATCCAGTCACACCCTCAGGTTGCTGCCACTCAACACTTACCCTCAAGCTTTGGGGTACATAAATGTCAGCCAACCATAGTTACCTGGAAGGTGGTGCGTTTGGGTCTTGGTATGGCCATACGGATAATGGAACAACTATGTGGTTCATGGGGGTAGGCTTAGTCAGTACACCATTTTGGGTTGTGGTCATTTGAACATCTTACTTGGGTCTTTTGGCTGGTACAATATGCTGGAATGTGGTAAGTGTTGAATTATTTTCTAGGATGGAATATAGAATATAAAACATCCCTATTAGGGGGTAAATTCCTCGGACACTCAAACATCTCTCTCTCTCTCTCTCTCTCTCTCTCTGTTTGGAACCATCCACTGCTGCAGATTTGCTGCAACAGGAAGCCTGAGTCTCATCCAGCAGCAGGAAGCCCTCTTCTCTCATTGTTGCGGGCTTCGCAGCCCTCTTCTCTAACCGTCATGGACTTTACAGCATCCGTTTTATGGCAGTGATTTCATTTCTACCATCTCTCAGACTGTTCTTCTATTCAATGTTCAAGCACAGCTCAAACTCAAAAAACTTCAACTAATATATGCAATTTTTATTCCTATTTTTTTTTTTTTCAAATTTTTGAATATTTTCAAATGATTTTTTTTTTAATTTGAAAATGGTTACCAAATTTGGGTCATATCTCTTAGGTGATTTGAATCTCGACTCACATTGATCTGGGGATACAATTGACCCTCAAATTTGGTACGTGTGAGCCGGATTGTGGTCATGGTTGTAAATAGTGGCCGCTGCCATTGCCTAATGGTTTTTGGTTTCCATATACTGTTCACACTGCTAAACTGATGGGAAGAATAATCAGCAGCTGTAGCAGTCATTATGGATCACTATCATTACATAACAGCTGCTACATAAGTGCTAGTGGACTGTTGCAGAATTTTTTTTATCTTTTTCTTCTCACATTTCTTTTTTCCCTGTTCGTAAATCATTCTTAATAGGCTGTGTGAAGAGAGGGGGGAGAAGATTATAATGCGAATGACAATTACACGAAATTATTTAAAATTTAAAATCTCACAAGAGATACATTAATTAATAATTTGGTATGAAAATTATCTTTTTTTTTTTTTTTTTTTAAGAAGTGTTTATTTTGATAATATTAGTAATTTAATATTCTTTTCCGTATTTTTCAACTTCAACCTTCTATTCTTTTGTAATTTTTGTTGTGTTTAAGTTGTTACTTATTTATTTAATGATAAATTTTAAATTTATGATTTATGTTATAATTTTAAAGCTTAGGTTTATATACACAATATAACTTGTTGATCTAAATTCATTAGATTTTTATTACTTTAACAAACAAGATAATAGAATGTGTTTAATTTATTGGATTTTTAGTATGTCTTATGTGCCTAATAGATTAATGGAGTGTAAATGTATAATGTATTCTATTTTATTAATTAATTTTTAGCACATATGATTATGAAAAATTGGTGTATGTGTGTGTGTGTATATATAAAACATCTTTCTATCAATAGCTGTTTGAATTTTGAATTAAATGTAAAATTTGTAGCCCTTACTGAACAACATTAGTAAGTTCTAAAGGATCCAAAATACACTCAAACTCCTTTTAAGAAGGGTTAATAGCTTGAAACATGCAAATATACCAATATACATGAGGCTGTGCAAAAATTTTCATAGTTGTTACACCCGCTTCCTATTATGTAATACCGTTTCTCCACGTTGCCCGCTACTTCTATTTAAAACCATGATCACAGTTCTGCTTGAGCGCGACCCACATAACTATGTGCCCAACTCCAAGATCGATCTTTACAATTTATCACCAAGCTGATTGCAGACGTCACAAACACAATTCTGACAAAATGATAGTCAACATCAGTGTGCTTTGTCTTCTCATGGAATGCAGGCATGCTTGCAATGTAGATATCTGCATGTGTGATTACCACAGAAGATAGTCATAAGTTTCGTCACAAATAGAAAGAAAAAAAAATCGTAACTAACATAAGAGACCTCAGTGAAACTATATTCATTCCTCCGTACTTTGCTTCAGAACTGTATCTCGCAACAGTAGTTTGTTTCATGCTTCTAGTGACAGAATCTCCTAGTTGAACTCCTAACTTCAAACTAACCCAGCTCAATCAGCATCTCCACAGTATCAAAACTCATACTATACTTGTACACCGACCTTTTACCTGGAGAACTTTTGAGGGTGAGCATCCACTGTGCCTTTGTGGAGTTCTCCATAAATAGATGAACAATTTGTTAGGCAGTAATGGTCATGGAACACGGGTACAATTTGACATGGATATAGGACTTGAAAAAAATCTAAACATATATAGGCACGACACTGGAAGGATGGTAATTAATAATTTTAGAATATTACATTTAAATAGATTATGCATCACCAACACTTCTTTTATTGCAAATGTTGACAATTTTATTTTAATTTTTTTCAAAAACCCAACACTTTGGCTGTTTTCATCTTTATGATTATGATTTTTATTAATAAAATAAAAGGTCATATTACAATGTCTTTATACTGTAAAGAAAAATTTTAAAAGTATGAGGAGCATCGAAAGAATGTTTGAGGAGTGTCAAAAAAATTACTTGACATTAAAAATACACTTCAAAATTATCAGCATGTTTTTAAAGCATAAGACATGCGTTGGTGTCCAACATGGACAAGGCATCCTTATAGAAGAGTGAATGCTATGTATGAGCAGCTGTGCTGGCAACAAGAGATATGTCAGGATTGATGCTAGCCAGGTTTGTTAGCTTTCGGACGAACTTCAAATATTGATCCTTGGCCTCAAAGTCTGCTCTGTAGTCTTTGGAAAATTTACATTGGGATCCATGGGAGTATCTGCATGTTTAGCTCCCAACATATCTATTTAAGCCAGTAAGCCCAAAGTAGACTTTATTCTTCTGCTGCAATAGATTTAAGCCATTGCTGCTCCAAACAACCTTAACACGGAGGAAATGGCAAAGGGTCACCATATTCTTGATTTTGTATAATCTCAAACTCAAAGACCGTCTTTATTGAACATGTCAAACCAGGCTCTCTGCCAAAGAACATCGGGGTGTGTTTGATTCTATGGCTTGACTAGGATGGGCATGGCTTGGCTACTCTCAGCATCCCTTGCCCTTGTTTGGTGCAACATAGGTATGTGATAGGACTGGCGAAGTGGGGGGGCTTTAGGCCCTTAGCCCAGTTGCATGGTATGACTGACCCATCCTCCTATTAGTCAGATGTGGCTAAGCTAAAAATGATTGGAGTGCCCTTTTTTGGTTGTATTGTTCTTTTCATTTATGGTGTTTTGGTATTTTAAATGGTTATCTTTGTCCTTTATATAGATAGCAATCCAAATATGGGACAGGTAACAATCGTAGCCAATTCAGTTACATAAACCCTAGCCAGTGAAACAAATGCACCCTAAAAGGGCTTATGCAGCTAGCAAACCTTGCCACTATCTCCCTGAGCAAGATACCTTGGAGTTTGCTCCATGTACACATCTTTCACTAGGTTCCATGAAGGACTGCACTTTTGACATCTGACCAAACAAGGACTACTAAATTAACTGTCCAGGCAGATCAAAATCAGGTGAATCCAGCCAAGTGACATGAGAGAATGTCTCTGAGTAATCAACAATTTTAGTCCGAGTATACCCTTTGCCCACCAACTAGGCTTTTAGCATTTCAATGGTGCCATCAGGATGATAATTAATAGTATATACCCCATGACACATTGACACCTAATAAATTCCCTACATAAAGGAAGATTCACCAATTTCCATGTCCCTTGAGAGTCGAGAATGAACATGAGCTGAAGCTGTATATCCATAGCATGCTTCTGCATAAGGGATAGACGACAACATGAGGAGATGAGACAGAAATAGCAGGAGGAGGAGAAGTGAAGGAAACATTATAAACAACAGGGTTAAGTAACCAAAGATCCTTCAAGTGTTTCTCTGGAGCATAGATGTCTCATCTAGAATTATAGCAGAAGTGTCTGGCAAAGGAATGAGAGCAGGAATAGCGGGATTTGGGCAAGAAGGAGAATCCCTGGCAACAAATTTACCAAGAATGGGATCATCAAAAGAGTATCCAGCACTTGAAAAATAAGGTGTTCCCTCAAGAACAAAGGTCACACCTGCACGAACATTGTGCTTCTGGGTCTGTATGGATCAAAACACTGATAGCTTTTCCAACTCTCATAACATCTGAAAAAGATACAATTTGTAACACACACACATAACTTTTTGACTAGTGCGTTAAACAAGAACAAAACATTGCACCCATAAATGAGGCACAGCAGGAAACACAGGAGCCTCGAGTCATATGATGGGGTAGAGAAATTTTCACCCCAGGATGCATGTGTTCTAAGTGTTGAACAGAGAGAGATAAGAAACACTAGACAAGTTTCAGACTAAAAAAAGAACATGTATTAAAGAGTCAACCAGCGAAAGGAGGAAAAAGTATTAAAAAAAAAAGAAAGAAAAAAGTCACATCAATGAACAGTAGTAATACAGTATGATGAATAGTCACTGAACAATAAATATGATTATAAACCTTAATGATTGAAAACAATGATGAACGGTAATCATGGATAGAGAGAAAACAGCTGAAAAATCGGAAAATGGCTATTAGGATTAGGCTTAGAAAGATGAAGGGGAAAGGAGGGAAGAGAATGATTTGGTCAGTTGAGAGAATTACACCAGCAGACCAGCTGACCTTTTTATGTATATAAGCATGGCAAAAATACACTTAAACAAGAAAACAAAATACCCATGCTGCTGCCACTCCTAACTTAAACATGTCTGCATCTTGTATGTCTGAAAAACAAATGTTGGTTATTTTTTTCTTCTTCATTCAGATTATGTAAATGTCTGTACACTGCTCATTTCACTCAGAAACAAATGCCAGGCACATTCCCCCCCTCCACTGGTGAAAATTTCTTTTCATTTTTATTGCGTGTGTTAGTGTTTAAATGTGCGTACATGTGCATCTGTATATTACTTGGGAATCATACTAGTTGAAGACATGAAAATTCTTGTTTTATTTTGTTTTCATTTTCTTATTTTTATTTTGATTCTCTCTAACCAGAAGTTGTTGGACAGATGAACCTTATGGTTGGGGATATACCACATCTGCTGGACCTTATATGGTCTTGGACATCACCTTCAGAAGATGATCAAAATGTCTTCAGGTAAAGCTGACTGACCTGTCTCCACTGGAGGGCTAATATTGAGTGTCTGGAGAGGAAATGGGCTATTTGTATTTAATAGATACTATGGGTCTATGCTAATTAATTTATGGCGATCTTCCAATTACTGACCACTTTTGTATGTATATTCCTTACAAAATCTATAGGCAAACATCTTTGCCAATCCATATGAAAGCTGGATTTGCAGAGTTGCCTCTTTAAAAAATCAGCTATTGATTTAAAGTTAATGATTCTGAAGAAATTATATCAGGGTTATGAATGTGTGTTGGGATACCTCTTTCAAGGCTACGTTGTTTTGACTTTTTATTGGCAGTGTTGGCTGCTGTTTCTATTGTATCATATGAAGCAAAAATGTAAGGTATCATTTGATTTGACTTTTCAAAATACTTTTTTCTTTTGAAAGTCTAAACTAATATTTTTTATTCTTAGAAGGGAAAAAATAGTAATTTGAAAAGTCAAAGCTAACAATGATGAGATACTGTGAAGGCATCTGTTTTCAGAGTGTGTGGTTGTGCGTTTGATCCATGCGTGCACATGCAAGCATTGTCCTTGAAATGAATATGTTGTGCTTTCTGCCAGGCCTCATGGTGATCCTCAGATGATTCGTTTTGGTGCCCACTTAGTTCTTGTGCTTAGATATTTACTCGCAGACCAATTGAAGGATTCATTCAAACAGAAGATTATGACAGTCGGCGATCTCATTCTTCACATGTAAGTTGTTTTACATTATATGACATGGTGTAGAAGCACGACAGAGACTAAAACTTGAGTGAGATTAGATATGGAACTGGACACAAGGTTTAGAGTTGAGTAATATGGTTCATTACAATCTGTCCCAAAAGGTATTTATACTAGGTTATAGCAGCTCACTTGATCCTAGCCCTTGACCAATAAACCCCATGGTCCCCATCTATTATCATTAAAAAATTACATGACTACTAAAATTTACTGAAAACATGACTACTAATTGGAGATCATAATAAAGAAATATTACTTGAAATTGATTTTTTGTTTCAAAATTCCTTTCATTTTGTTCTTTAGTATCAAAGTTCCACCATCAAAACCATTTCTAATTTTCTTGCTTGCTTCACAAATTGCTCACCGTTTATTGAATTTTCTGTAAAATGAACTACAAGAGGTTCTTGGTAACCATTTTTCTTTTGGTCCAAGAGGGTTAGCCCTTGAGTGTTAAACTTCTTTCATGATTGCAATTATTTTTGTTTTATGAGTAGAGATGTGATATTTCAATTTCTTTTAACAAACAAAGATTTGGAAAAATGGCCACTTTTATTGCAACAATGACATGTAACAAAAGAAATATTACCTGAAATTGTTCTAGTTCTTTTTCTTTTTGCATGGATCAAGACCAATTTCACCTTTTTTCAAAAAGTGAAAAAACTAGTGATGAGAGAAAAACAACTGACCCAGAGGTCCCAAACTCAGCCCCTACATCCATTCATGAGGTACCTAATTCAAGACTTTGATGGCAAATATCAAACCTACTACAATGGCATCTACCATGAACCAACGAGGAACACTTGTTCACAAGAAGCCTATCATTGCCACACCATGAGCTGCTTAATCTCACTTGGTCACTTACTCAAGTATATAGATTCAAGGACACGTCCAGCTTACAAGGAAACAATTCAGTGCATACAAGTAAAAACTTGCCCAAAGGTTGAATCATGATTGAAGATTCGAATGAGAAACAAGTAAAGCTCAAACTGTTGTGTACTGTATTTGCTTGAGGCTGTTTCTCAATGTAGCATGCAATATTTCTCTCATTTATAGTCCTAAAAGATAGCTGTCTGGAGGTCCAGTAATTTGAATTTCATGGCTATTACATTCGTAGCCTTTTGGTTACTAATCTTCAAATCGAAGTCTTCCCATCAGGTTTCCAATGTAAGCATCATGTAGTGTTCCAGAAAAGTGCATTATTTCCATCTTCTGCATGATAAAATTTCTTGTTAGGACTACCTTTCACATCTCTGGGAGATTGTGGTCATTTTCTGTATTCACTGTACAGGCTTGCACTGGTTCCTTCCCCGTAGCGTCTGAAGAACATCTGGCAAATCTTCAACTGTATTCTGCCTCTCGGTCAATTCTGTTTGCTGATCTTGATTTCCTCTTCCATAAGCCACCAACATTTCCAACTCTTGTTTATAAATTTAAACCCTATCTTAGGATCTCTTTGTGTTGATTCCAATTTGACATAATGTAGGCAACAAAAGTCGGCAAAGAGAAGACAGGCTTGAGGAAGGTTAAATCTGGAGCTGGAAATAGGATTTAGAGTTGAAAAACCTCATGACTTCCATTGTTATTATTATGAATACTGCAGCTCACTACAATGGATGACATAATGTAGGCAACAAAAGTCGGCAAAGAGGAGACAGGCTTGAGGAAGGTTAAATCTGGAGCTGGAAATAGGATTTAGAGTTTAAAAACCTCATGACTTCCATTGTTATTATTATGAATACTGCAGCTCACTATGAATACTGCAGCTCACTACAATGGATCTGAAAATGCTATTTGGACTAAGGTTACAGCATTTTTGTTATTATTATGAATACTGTAGCTCACTACAATTGATCTGAAAGTGATATTTGGACTAAGATTACAGAGACACCTCATGGTCCCCATCTAATCTTAGTCATATAATATCATGAAAGATCACATGCTACTCATGATTACTAAAGAACACTTGAAACACAAGTAATAGCTGGACGATATTAAAATAGAAGAAAACAAGAGGATGATTTCAAACTAATTAAAACAGAGGATTGCTATATTAACCATGCTAGGAACAGCGCTTGTGCTACTGTAACCATGCTTCTGCTCTCACTGTCTGATGATGCTCTGGTGGATCTGAATAGCAGATTGACAGATCCATAATGAACTCATCATTAAGCTTTTTTACCTTTATTTGATTAAAATTTTTGGCTGAGCCATAACTATGTGTGACCTTTTGGAGAAACTGATGCAAAAACTCAATCATTTGATTGAGTTTCATTGATACGAGAATCTCAGTTGAGATGTGACTTTCAACATATGATGCTTGCAGTGTGTTGTAAAATGATGACTTTTTCATTGACCAATTTTGTGTTTTCATAATCTTTTCTGATGTCCTGTTAAACTACAGCATATTCTTTTGCTATCCAAACAAAAAAATTTATATTCTTGAGTACATGTTTTATTATTTTCTGTGTCAGGGTATATTTAATATGCTAGTTTTTTATAATTTGGAAATGCAATTCCAGGTATGCGATGTTTTTATTTTCAAAGCAGCACGAGGAGTTGGTTGGGATTTATGCCTCTCAGCTTGCACGTCATCGTTGCATTGATCTCTTTGTGCACATGATGGAATTAAGGCTGAATAGCAGGTGCTTTTTTTATTGAATACATGGGCCATGATTTGTCTCTTTAATCTCTTTCTTCACTATTTTTTTCAGATTGCAACATATTTATTTGAAGTGAATGTAGTAGCAGGTAATTATTATATAGCAGGCTATTAAATAAGTTTCCCTATTTTTTCTTCCTTTTAAAGCCAGGTTGGGACTTGGGATTTTGGGTAGGTCAATGGGTTGTGTGTTCTTTTTTCTTTTTTGTGTTGGCCATCGTAAGGAAACCATCAATGTAAGTAGCAGCAGTCAACTGGAAGATTAGACTCATTTTGTGAGATTGATTCTTGTGTGGAATATCTCCCATATGAGTGTATACAAGGGTAACTTTACTTTTGTTTTTTGTTTTCAAATTGAGGTCTTTCTGTGTGGTACTGAAATTGCCATATATTTTGTACTGCGAGCTATCATCTGATACAATTTTTATTATTATTTATCCTACTCTTTTGAATCGAACTTGTTGGGCTTTCTTATTCTAATTTATAATTTTTTTGGGGTGATTCAGATGATTGATCTGTCACACATAATAATGCAAGAGAGCAAAAGCAGAGAAACTGTGCTCATTTGGTTCTTTCCAATGCATTTTCTATTGGAAAGTTTATCCATCATGCTGCTTGAGGTCATGCATATTTTTTCTTAATTGAAAAATGTTGGAAAATCAAAAACTAGAAAAGGACCAAGGGGGCATTGGGCCCATAGTGTCCCTGCTTTTTTGGAAGTTTGGTTGCATATGGGATCTGAGAGCCTCAGTAGGGCTATAATAGGAAATTGAGCAAAACAAGACCCAAACCCAGCCGAGCAATTTTTTTGGTTTTTTGAATGTTTGGGTAGGTTCCAGTTACAGATATTTAAGAACTGTACAATTTAGTTTGTTTCTTGGTTCTACCAATTAATGGAACCAAACTGAAACATAAATCAATCTGAATCGAACTGCCTAGAGAACCAAATTGAACTAAACTGATTGGAATTGAACTGTCTAGAGAACCAAACGGAATTAGACCCAAACCTATCCAAGAAAAATCGACCAGAAGAAACCATATCAAAATTTTGAAATAACTTTGCATTTTGAAGAAGTGCTGAAGTTGAAATTTGATTGCTTGACTCAAGTGTTTAAGTTTCAGTGCCTATCCACTAAACCCAAATGTGTTATGTGCAATTTGCATAATATACATAATGAATTACATAAATTTAATGAAAAAACCAAAAGGAAAGGCTACATTGTCACTAAACTCTCTTAACTTAAGACTCAAAGTTGCATGTTTTTGCGTTGCCTTTTCTTTTACTTTTCAGTTGTGATCATATGAAATAAAATTTGAGTTTAGAATTTGGAACGATGAGTTTGGGTTAGATTATGTTGTGGTTAAATTTTGTTGTATTATTGTTTTTTCAATTTATCCTTTTAATAGGTTGAAAATGGGACTTTTTTTTTAGTACCTTTGGATCCTTGGACTGAAAAATTTGAACTTGGAATGTTTTAAATTTTGTTCAATCTTGACTAGCAGGTGAATGCAGTAACCAGCAGGTGAATAAACTAAGCACATGCATTTGAAAAAATAAGCAATTAAGCATCTTTTTTGTTATTTTTAGTTGACAATAGAATGTTTTGAGTTTGCAATCCATGACTTTTATAAGAGATGAACTATTTTTAAAGTTAAAAGGCTCATATAATGTCTTAAATGATGTTTTTTTCTTTGGGCTATTTGTTGAGCGTAAAAATTTTTATATAATAAATAGTGGTCCACCTATCGAAGTTTGGGTGGGTTCCTTTTCCAACTTTGTGAAACCAAATTTGTTTGGTTCAATTGGAACCAAATCAAACCAAGTCATTTACACTTCTAGGGCCAAGGCTTCATACAATTGCCCAAAAAAATTAGCGACAAATTTGCTTTTGATGGACTCAATAAAATGCATCTCAAATTGACAATATCTAGCTACCAAATTTTCATGGATATCACTTGATGGCTGTAAAATTTTAAATTAGCAACTTGTGAGAACGTTGGCTTGTGCTCCAATTTGCTCTTTGATTTGTCTCTAACGTTTTTTCGTGACGCATGTTTGCATGTCAACAGTGTTCATGTGAAGTATAAAATCTTCCTTTCTGCCATTGAATACTTGCCATTTTCTCCCTTGGATGATTCAAAAGGAAGTTTTGAAGAAATTATTGAGAGGTATTTATGTAATTTTACCATATCATTTATACAATAAAATTCTAAAAAAGAGCTGCTTGGTGCACAAAGCTGGGTCAGGGGAAGGGGCAGACCAAGCCTTACCTTGCATTTTTGCAAGCGGCTATTTCCAAGCCTCAAACCTGTGACCTCTAGGTCACACAGCAACAACTTTGCTGTTGGATAAAATTCTGAAGGAGTAAAATTTGTGGTTTGGATATTGAGTTATAATATTTTTGAACAGGGTTCTTTCAAGATCTCGGGAGATCAAACTTGGAAAATATGATAAGTCATCTGATGTTGTGGAGCAGCATCGGTTGCAGAGTCTTCAAAAATCTATGGTTATTCAGTGGCTGTGCTTTACTCCGCCATCTTCTATTAATGATGTCCAAGTTGTTAGTGCCAAACTTCTTCTGCAAGCACTGAGACACAGGTAACTTATGTTTCTGTGTCTTGTAGATTAGAAGTAGAATTTAGTTCATGTATGATTTTCTTCATCTCCCCTTCCTTTGCCATGGAACAACTAGATTCCACCCCTCCCCTCCCCTCCCCCTCCCCCTCCCCCTCCCCCTCCTCTGTTGTCTTGGATGAACTTAGCTCCTGGAAGCTATTGCAATTACATACTCGTTTGATTGAATATGAAGTGACAGTTTTATATCATAAAACTGTTTCTTTTAGTGCCTATTAAATAATAGATGGATTGTGTTATTATTGCTCTAAACCATTTTATTAACATGCTTTGAATTCTGCCTATTAAACCTTTGAGATAATGGACCTTGCTCGCACCTCATTGTTTTCATGGCTGGACTTGATTTCTTCTGGCTTTAAGCAATGTTTGTTATTTATTTGTGGTGTCATGATTTCAGTTCAAATGCCACTTCTATATGCATTGTGCGTTTGCTCCAATCCAGGAGCTTCCCATGAAAGCAGGAAATAAGAAGAGGGGGGGGGGGGGGGGAACTCATGCTTGATTTTCCCTATGATTGTGGCACCATGATATATGCTTGTTTGAATTGCTCAAAATAATAATTCTTATTTTTCTGTTCCTTTCTAACTCCTTTCTTACCTCTCTTCTTGGATGGATGAAAACTAACCTTTTGTCTTCCAACAGCAATATACTTTTCAGAGAATTTGCTCTAATGTCTATGTGGAGGGTACCAACAATGCCCATAGGTGCGCACACTTTACTTAGTTTCCTGGCTGAGCCTCTTAAGCAACCTGGAGAAATTCTTCTTACATCTGACGAGCACGATGTTTCTGAGAATTTGAAGGAGTTTCATGATTGGGTATGCTTCATTTTAGTCAGTGTATTCTGTAAAGTGTTGTTTTTGCTTTATTTTGGGCCTTGATGAATTGTTACTACTAAGACAGTAATTCTGTACTGGTGATTGATTATATTAAATAGAGTGAGTACTACTCCTGTGATGCAACATATCGCAACTGGCTTAAATTTGAGTTGGAGAATGCAGAGGTTTCTCTCCTTGAATTGTCAGTGGAGGAAAAACAAAGAGCCATTACTGCAGCCAAAGAAACACTAAATTCTTCGCTGTCACTCCTACTGAGTGAGTAATTCAACCTTCATGTGTGTATCTCAGTGCAAACATATTTCACATTGAAGTAGAAATCAGAATTAATGATCATGCGCTTCTGAATGAGGTTCCTGCAGTTAGTCAATGATATACATTATCTCCCATTGATGAGCTCTGTGTATTTGTAATATTATGCATTTCTATATAATGATTTCAATGGTTTATACAGGAAAAGAAAGTCCTTGGCTGGTGCCCACTGAAGACCATATTTATGAATCAGTGGAGCCTGTATTCCTTGAATTGCATGCGACTGCAATGCTATGCGTGCCTTCTGGTGAATGTGTGTGTCCTGATGCCACTCTCTGTGCTACACTGATGAGTGCCCTTTACTCTTCCGTGAGCGACGAAGTTGTGCTGAATCGCCAGTTAATGGTATGCCTTTGTTTTATTTGCCTTATTTGCCAAGTTTGAGATGCAGATGAAAAGAAGTGAATAATAGTGGTGTTAGTGTTCATTGATCAATAACAGTGGCTATTTGATGTGCTTCTCTTTATCTCTGATACTTCACATGCTGATCTTGACTGGAGAAAAAAGCTGCATTCCCTTTCTAGATCTAGAAACCTGATGAAGTGATGAAATTATTTGTTAATGCTCTTTCTAGAAGTGTTCTTTGTTTGGATAGTTGGATTTTATAGCTCTTGAGTGGTTTGTTCCCTAGTCTAAGATAAACATAAGTGATGGAGAAATATGGACAAATCCAATTTAACAACCTACATGCCGAAGGGAGACAATGTCGTGGGAGCAGTCATTCTCAAATGTGATTTTATATGTATTGTGATACATCAGTATCTTGTCTAATACAAAACTAATTCTAAATATTGGAGGAAATTGGACAGTTCCAATTAAACAACTGACATGCTGAAGGGAGATAATTTGTGTGGGCAATCATCCTGAATTGTGACTTAATGATATGCATTGTGATATCTTGTCCAGTACTTTAAATGAATTTCTGATGAATTGCTTCAGTAGTGCCCTAATTTTAATCTTGGTAGTTATTGCTTATTTTCCAAACTTGTGATGAATCATCTGATGAACTGCTTCTATGATTCCCTAAACTTTTAGTAGAACCTATCAGTGCCAATTCATATCATCTGATTTGGCTTGTTAATTGGCATAGGCCATTTCCTCTTGTCAATGGCGGGGAGAGACCAATTGTACACTCTTTTAAGTATTTCCCTACGCCAACCCATCTTTTGATGCATATGTCAGCTTGCATTTTTTCTGTGCCAACTCCTCTAGGATGCAAAGGACCTAAAATTCTTAATTATCGCTCTTTAGTTAATTATGAGAAAAATATGTGATGCAGGAAGCAAAGCACATGCGGAACTTCACTAATGTCTTTTCGTTGAGTTGTTTAGGATTCCTGCAACACCTAGGAATTTTGGATAATTTATTTAATTTTTTTTTCAGAAATTTATTTTATTGGAAGGTTGTATTTTGGTTCAATTAGGGTTTGCTGAAATTTAATTCTTTTTGCTTGGTTCCTGAGGTTGTCAGCAAGTTCAATGGATTTTTTTTTTCTTTTTTTGGAATCTTTGGAATTGAATTCAGTTTGAGAATGATATCTGTTAACTGTCAGGTTAATGTTGCTATTTCACCAAAGGATAATTACTGCATTGAGGTTGTACTTCGCTGCCTGGCAGCAGAGGGTGATGGACTTGGACCTCATGAAGGGAATGATGGCGGCGTTCTAGCAACAGTGATTGCAGCTGGCTTCAAAGGTAAAAGAACTTGTCTCCGGATTATCTTTAATGTGTTTAAAATAACTCATTTTATTGTTCCTTTTGAGCATAATTTACAAATGTTGACTTCTTTGCATTGAGTATGGCTTGAATTAGTATGCCTCAAGCCTGCTAATATGGGGCTTTTTTCCTGAGTACCAGAGCTAACAGAATCTGATGACCTGTGTTTTATTCGTGTGCATGCGTATGCGCGTGTGTATATATATTCATAGGATTTTGACAGTTTTCTTTCTCCGCATGAGGCTGGGTATATTTGGGGATAGAGCTTGAGAATTTGTGGAGTTCTGTTCTTTACTCTGTCACTGTTTGATTCATAGTGAAAATTCTATCGTCCCTCACTTGTACATGTAGACTTCTACAGCTAAACCACATAAATCTTAGTGTTCGTGCTGTTAGAGCTAAAACAACTTGATTACCTATTTTTTATTTGCATCCGGCGTGTGTGTGCGTGTGTGCGTATTCATAGGATTTTGACAGTTTTCTTTTTCTGTAGGAGGCTGGGTGTATTTAGAGATGGAGTTCGAGCATTTGTGTTCTTATATTTACTCTGTCACTGTTTGCTTCATAGTGATAATTTCTCCTCCCTCACCTGTACATGTAGACAACACAGCTACATCACATAACTCTTGGTGCTCATACTGTCTTCTTTGTTTCGTTTATCTGCTTTAGTGTGCATTGGTTTGTGATTTGTTGTTAACAATTTAAGCACTTGATATTTCTGCAAGAAAAAAAAAAAAAAAACACGCTTAAGGTTTGTTTAGTTTTGGAAATTGTTATCTTCCATTAGATGTTTTCCAGATTTCCTATATATCTCATAAAACTGGAGAACAAGATGCTTGTGAGGAAATCTGGAAATGGAAAATAAACTCTTTTTTTCCAAAAAAAAACAGGGACTTGATGTTTCTGGAGAAATCGTACCTTAAAATATGAAGTATAACCTGTTTTTAGAATTTTTCCTGCTTCCTCATATTATATACCTGTTAAAACTTTTAGTTCTTTCTGTTTTATACAAATGTGGCATCATAACTAGTTCAAATAATCCACATGTGCATGTATCCTTGTTACACATGAGAGAAGAACCTTAGACAACCTCTGCTCATCTTAGCCTTTATTAGTGACTCTGTATTGTTATTGATGCATCAATTTCGTAAGTTATTACATTTAGAGTTAGAAATAAGATGAAAAAAGTTGAGCTGTGAAAGTAGGTTATAGAACAAAGGTTTTGCATTTCCTTAACAAGATGGCAGATGGTGTGTGATGAATGGGAAAAAATCCATTGGAAGCAATAAATTAAAATTATGGAACAGAAATGGAATTACAAATTGAATTATTTTTATACTCTATTATGACAAAGCATGCAGGATTGTGAATGCTTACGAAATTAAATTATTAGAATAAGGGAAAAGTTTATCGTTACACGTGCTGGTTTGTTTTGAGGTATTATTTATTGTTATTTGTTTATAATGAAACATGTAATGCAGGTGAGCTTGTTCGATTTCAAGATGGAGTTACAATGGATATTTCCCGACTAGATGCATGGTATTCAAGCATGGATGGTTCTCTGGAATGCCCTGCAACGTATATTGTATGGGGCCTTTGTCGTAGATGTTGTCTTCCGGAAGTCATTCTCCGATGTATGCAGGTAAGTTGATTTTCATAACCAGAAATTTACGCTTTTATGCTCGTAGATGTTCATTTATGATACAAAATTTAGCTCAATTTCTCATTGAATTGAGGGCGACATTTAGATGCTTGTATTATTTTGGTGAGGATTAGTTCATCTAAGATATCTACAAAAATGGCTGCTTTTATAGGTTGGTTTATCATTGGTTCTGCAGGTTTCTGTTTCACTCATGGAGGCAGGTATCCTGCCTGAGAGCCACGAGGAGTTGATTGAATTAGTTGCATCCCCAGAAACAGGGTTTCTACATTTGTTTAGTCAGCACCAATTGCAGGTGAGCTAATTATTTGGTTCTTGGTGGAGTGTTTGACTTCAGTTCTTACCATGCGCTGTCTGTTTCATTTGCAATGGTGAATGCTTATAAGTGAAATACCTCTTTTTAGCTCTTTTCTTTTTCCTTTTTTCTCTGTGGGAGGGGTGGGAGGGGGGAGGCGGGAGGGAATGAAGTGTTTCTTTTTAAGGATGATTGTATTACCAATGAGAATTTTTATTTGAAATAAAATAATCTTGCATGTTGTGTCTTCTAAAGCAACCATTTCCTACCATGAAAATTGGACTATATAAATGCAGTCGCTATATTCATGTCATTGCTTCAATTGCCAACTTCATGTCGTCCAATAGAAGTACAATTCTTAGATAATGTCACTGGAAAGACTACTGACTGCTATAATTACCTTGAATCGTGCATGTTATTGGTTGCTCAATAATGATAGGTTGTATATTTCTTGAGAGTAATACTTCCTGATAAATTTGAGAAATATTAATTTCCTTGGTAGAGTGGACCTTGGATCAATGGTAAGATTCGAGTACAAGAAAACAGTCTCTCTACATGGATGGTTCCTTTGGTCATGGGTTCGAGTCCAAGAAAACAGTCTCTCTACATAAAAGTAGGGAGCAGAACGACCTTTTTATTCACAAAGTGGGGAGTCTTGTAGTCCAATGACATCCTTTAAAGAAAAAAAAATAATAATAATCTCCCTGTTGGACATTCAATGTGCTGCTTTTTTCTAACTGATAAAATAATCTGATCACGATGACGGTGTTGGATCATTTGTTCTTGTGCAGGAATTCCTATTATTTGAGAGGGAATACTCGATATGCAAAATGGAGGTTCAGGAGGAGCTTGGTTCTTGATTCCTTCAGCTTGAAATAGCACTCCCCTTTTTCCCTTTCATTTACCTTTTTTTTGAGGTAAAAATTGTAATTTCAATATATTTGTAAAAACTGTGAAATTAGATAACAGCTTCATCAATGTGTTTATTCTTTTATTGTGTTTGAGAACTTGGAATCCTAACCTTCAGTTTGGATGTGTAGAGTAGGATAAAACGCACCATAAAATTATCTTGATTCACAAATTCACACGAGTTTAACTCGAACGAACGAATCAGGAAGGAGCGTGGGATGAAAGATGAATTGTTTATTGTTATATAGTTCAGGCTAGTTTAGACTATTAACAATTAAAATAAAAGCTTGCAATAAACTAGTTAAAAATTGCATTCGTATGTTAACGAGTTAAAAATAAAACCTTCTTATTTTTTTCAGGTGTGGGGTTGTTTGCTGGTTTGTCAAATTTTGACATAAAAGATTTCATGATATAGCATTCAAATTTGTTGATTTAAATATATAATCAGATTTGAGGAAAAAAAAAATGTAAAGATTAGAGGTTATAAGACTGCTATGAAAATATTTGTGATGCAAATTTTCCAATTGTTGCAAGCATGATAATTTTGAGTTTGTTAAGTAATTATTGTTCTAAATTAAAGTAGAAATTGTATATATGTACATGCTGATACATATATCTTTTTATAAATTGTATTAGCAACAATTGTTCCAATTGTTGCAAGCATGATAATTGTTTATTTAAGTATTTAGAATTGAGAATTATTGTTAGAATGAGTAATGTATCTTTTTCACATGCATTTACATTATTTTATTTACTTACAAATATGTTAATTTATTAAAGTTGGGTTGAAACTTGTTTATACAATTTTAATAAAGTTCAAGCTCGAGCTAAGTTCAGACCAGATTCGAATATGTTTATTGAAGCTTCTTCATTAAAGCAATAACCAATTAAGCATGAATTGAGTCAAGTTGACCTTTAGTATACTAATATTTATAAATTCAGATTTTTATAAAAAATTAGTGGTCAAGTTGAGTTTAAAACTGACTTTAAACGTACCATTTGCCTGAAGCTTGCTATAAGTATTAACTAATTTTAAGGTAAGCTTATTTGATAAATTTACAAAACACACATGCATAAAAGACATACATAGAATAGTGTGGATGTCGATGTCCTTCCATCCTAATAATGATAGATATTTTTGAGTGTTAATGAGTTTGCAACTCCTGTCTCTTTATAGTTGAATTAGTTAGGGTTACATTTTTCAAAAAAAAAATTTATGTTGTATTTGATTAAAGAATGGAATAGGATAAGAAAGGAATGAAATGAAAAATTTGAATGCGAAATGAAATGAGATATGAAATGAATGTGAATGAAAATTTGAATGGAGTGCATGTTGAAATCAAATGACAAATTCGATTCTATTGCCCTTATTACATTCCATTCCTATATACCAAATGCACCAATGGGAATTGAAACAAGCTGGAAAAAGGAAATATTAAAACAGAGCTAGATTGTGTGTTAAAAATTGATCTTATTGCTACTCATATTTTAGCCTTTTAAATGAGTTTACAATCAAACTTCTAAAAGGGGTATCCTATCAACAAACCTAAATGAGCTTATTGATGAATTGTTAACAAGCCTAAATAGTAAACTCATGAATCACTCATTTATACAAATGAACAAGCCAGACGAGCCCCTATTGAGCCAAGTTGTCAAGTGGCTCTAAAACAACTTGAATTGTGTCCCAGATTGTCTATTTTTTAGTAAATTTAACTGACATTTTAGAAGTGAAGGGTATAAGCTCTTTAAGAGTGCTTGGGAGTATGAACTCAAGTGTATTGCACGAGGGTGAATTGGTGATGAAAATTTTAATCAACTTTAAATATATTTTTAGGTGTAATGATACATATGATATATAGAAGTAAGTTCAAACTAATTGCTGTGTAAAATCGAACGCGCGGTTGAATAACAAAGATCTTACAAACATAGCAGTCAACGGTGAATAATACAGAAAATTGATCATAATCATGCAGATTATATGAAAGTAAATAACAAAAGAGACAAATAATTATGTGGTTTGGCAATGCCTAAATCTACGGGAGCTATCAATATTATTTCTTACTATTTTGTGTCAAAGACACCAACAACCATTACAAATGCAATAGAAACAATGTTTATATAAAGTTCCTAGAGGCTCTCCCTATTCAAAATTTGAAATCCGTGTTAGGTTCCCGAGCCAAACCGTCGACGGTTTGAGGACATACCATCGACGGTTTCAGATAGAGAGCAAATTTTCTTTGAAACTTGGCCAAACTGTCGACGGTTACAGGGCTACCGTCGACAGTTTCCCCTATTGCCATCAGCTTCTTAATTTCCTTTATATTTTCTTATTATGCTTGCCTTCCATGCACTTAGTATGTGAGCCACATATCACAACAATCTCCACCTTGGCGAATATATGCCCCTTAAGAGAAACATAAAAACATAAACCTGTTGTTCCACCTTAACCTTGGGATAATAGGTTGAGACCGTCTCCCTTCTAGCAACTGGAGACATTTAGTAAGTCCAAGCAATGCTTGAACTTTTATGTGGTAATCGATTTCGTCAAAATATCCGTTGTGTTCTCATAAGTGTGAACTTTCTCAAGTACAAATTCACTTAAAGAAAGCAACTCCCAGATCCCGTGGAACCTTACCTCTATATGTTTAGTTCTTGTATGATACACTTAATTCTTCACCAAATAGATGACACTCTGACTATCACAACACAGTCAACTCCACCTTGCTGTATGCCCAACTCCTTGACTAAACTAGTAAGCCATAATGATTCCTTAGCAGCTTTGGCGACTGTCATATACTTTGACTCAGTTGTTGATAATGTAACCAAAGATTGTACCATGGACCTCCAACAAATAGCTCCTCCTGTAAGGATAAACACATACCCTGTTGTAGACCTTCTGTCATCAAAATCCCCTGTATGATTTGCATCAATAAATCCCACAACTGACGGATCACTTTGTTGCTTGTCGAATATGATGTCATGATTAGAAGCACCCTTTAAGTATCTGAAAATCTATTTAATGACATCCCAATGCTATCTACTCGAATTAGAAAGAAACTTACTCACCACACTGACTGCATGTGCCAAGTCTAGTCTTGTACATACCATGACATGCATTAAACACTCCATAACACTAGCATAGGGGACCTTTGACATGTCACGGATATCATCATCCGTCCTTGGGCATTAAGTGATAGACAAGTTAAAATGAATCGCTAAAAGTGTACTTACCAGTTTTGCATCAATCATGCTAAAACTTTCCAATACCTTCTCCACAAAACTACCCTGAGAGAACCATAATCTCCCTACAATTCTATCCCGACGAATCTCCATCCCAAGTATCTTTTTGGCTACACTAAGATCTTTTATGTCAAACTATTTATTCAATAAAGTCTTTAATTGATTTACCTCAGTTACGTTCTTGGAAAAAATTAGCATGTCATTAACATATAGCAATAAGAAAATGAGAAAACCATCATCAAGATTCTTCACATACATGTAGCAATCATACTCACACCTCCTATAGCCTATCTAGATCATACAGGAATCAAAACGTTTATACCATTGCCTCGGAGATTGTTTTAGCCCGTAAAGAGACTTCTTCAGTTTGCAAACTAAAAACTCCTACCTGGGCTGACTAAATCCTTCAGGTTGTACCATATAGATCTGCTTCTCCAAATCACCATGGAGAAATGCTATCTTCACGTCCATTTGTTCCAAATGTATATCATAATGTGCTACTAATCCCAATACTACCCCAATGGAAGTGTGTCTAATCATAGGTGAGAAAATTTCATTATAATCTACTCATTTCTTTTGTGAGTACCCATTTGCTACTAACCGTACCTTGAACTTCTCTCATTCCTTTTCTAAAATTGCTTCCTTCTTCCTATATACCCACTTGCAACCTATCACCATCTTCTTATCTAGAAGCTCCACCAAATCCCAAGTCTGGTTCTTATGCAACAACTCCATTTTCTCCATCATAGCACCCATCCATCTACTTTTCTCCTGGCCGTATATTGCCTTTTGAAAAGTAGTTAGATCCTTGCAACTAGAAATGAAAGCACAAGATTCCAGATCATCAAATCCATACCTGGGCAGTGGTCTGATAGTGCGTTTGGATCTCCATATAGAAACATTGTTAATATGCTGGTTTCCTGAGCTAGATATCCTTGCAATCTGAGGACCATGATTATTGCCCTGGGACTCTAACTCTAATTGCACAACATGCTAATCTCTACTCAAGTTTTTTGGCTTCTATTTTTTTTCACCATATTCTTGAGTACGCTTCACCATAGCTTTCTCATAAAAAACTAAATTTTTACTGATCACCACCTTGTTTGCCATTGGATCCCATAACGAACCCCTTCGCACCTTTATGATACCTCAGAAAAATGCAGCGTCTAGACTTTGTATCAAACTTCGATCTCTCCTCACTAGAAATGTGCAAATTAGTTGGACAACCGAATACTCTCAAATCGGAGTAGTATACTGCATTACTTGTCCATACCTTCTCTGCAACTTTCCCCTCTAGTGATGCCTTGGGTGATTAGAGTACCAAGAAACATGTCATACTAAATGCCTCGGCCTAGAAGTTCTTTGTTAGCCCTGCATTTAACCTGAGACACCGAGCTCTCTTAGCCAGAGTTTAGTTCATCCTTTCAGCCACACCATTTTGTTGTGATTTCCCAAGAACTGTGAAATGTCTCCTAATGTCCTACTGCTCACAAAACTCCATGAACCTCGAATCAGTGTGCTCGGTCCCATTGTCTGACCTGAGACATTTAATTCTCTTCCCAGTTTGGTTTTTCACCTCAGCTTTACACAATTTAAACCTAGCAAAAGTATCTTACTTGTGCTGCATGAAGTACACCCAGACCTTTCTCAAATATTCATCAATAAAACTCACAAAATACATATGTCTAGCGCTTGATGCTACTCTCACTGCCCCCAAACATTAGGGTATATGTAGTTAAGAATTCCTTCCATCTTGTGAATTTCTGTTTTGAACTGCACCTTGTTCTGCTTTCCAAGAGCACAAAACTTGTAGAAATTTAGCTTACATGTTTTCATACCCTTCAAGAGTTTCCTTTTATAAAGTTTTTTCATGCCATGCTCACCCATATGCCCAAATCGTAAATGCCACAAAACGGTGTCATCAAACTCAGAATCTACGGCTGTAGCTCCATCTACAATTGTTGTAATGCTCCAACTTGGGTTTGCCATGGAGTACTACGTCTCTCCTTCTCCACCTAGACCAGACAACAGGGGGGGCGGACCTTATCAAACTAATGACTGGTCCTACAGACCAACATGTGTCATTTTCAGTGTGTTTTTTCCTCACTCACACACTTCCTAAGAAAACTTCTCAGAAGGTCACCTATCCTAAGATTACTCCAAGCCAAACACGCTTAATCGTGAAGTTTTTATGGGAAGGCTCCCGAAAAGAAAGGTGCACCTTATTTATATGGGTAGTAACATCAATCCTTTTTAAGTCTTTCTTCCACGGGGTATCACAACTGTAGTACCTAGAAGTGTATAGATTTTCCCTACTAACTGCTGCCCTTTCATCACCGTTAGAATGCTTTTACACACCTTCAAAACTCCACTTTTTAACTTATAACTAAATCCATTACAATCCAAAGTACCCCATGAAATTAAACTCTTCCGTAGATCTGATATGTGCCTTACATCACATAAAGTTCTCACAATACCAGCAAACATCTTAATTCTTACGTTCCCTATTCCAATGATTTTACATGAAACATCATTACCCATCAAAACGGAACCAGAATTAACCGAACTGTAGGTGTTGAACCATTTTTTGTTTGGTAACATGCCGAATCTAGGACCCAAGAGTCCGTGAATTGATTCGACCCCAATGAAATTGAAAGTATATCACCATCACTGCTTTCCGAGTTTCCTTCTTTAACTACATTTGTTGATTTTGAAGTACCTTCTTACTTTTCAGCATTCCCTTTCTTTTATTTCGGACACTCTGATTTTATGTGCCTTTTTTTATCGCACTTAAAACACCAGATATCCTTCTTTTTCTTGGACTGTGATCGAGACTTATTGTGATTCGATCAATTCTTGAATTTTCCTCTCCTACGTTCATCGTTACCCTTTACCACAAGCCCTTCACCATGCGAAATTTCATCGCTGACCTTCTTTCTTAGATGAAAGCCTAGTAATGTGCTTGTTACATTTTCCAAATTCAGGGTTCTTTATCCCATGTTAAGGTTGTAACCAAGTTTTTGATGGGCACCACTTGTAGGCGCGTGCATACATGCTCCAGCATGTGTTTTTGATTTTGTTGTTTTGTTTACTTTTTTATTGAAAAATTAATTTTTTTAAAAAAATATTTAATTTTCATTTTTAAAATTTGAATATTTTGTTGTTAAAATAATATCTGTTTAAATAATTTTTTTTGGAAAAAAATAATTTATTATATTAAATAAAAAAGTGTGTTGAGGTCCACAAAAAATGACTAAAAATTTTGAAAGTTTCTAAAAATGTTAGAAAATTATAGAAAAGTTAAATTTTCACCTTGATTTTCGTGTAAAAAAAATCAAAATAGTGATTTGTCACAATTTTGGACTGCTCTAGATCCCTTGATGCAATCAGATTTGACGATAAGTGAACCAAAAATCCAGAAATGATGGAGCTTCTGTCTCAATTTTTGTGTCAGATGACAAAATTATTGGAGGACACCACCTTATCATTTCGGATGGCTCCGAATCACCCAATGCAGTTAGATTTGGCAGAAAGAAATTAGAAAAGCCTAGAATGACAAGGGTTTTTGCCTCGATTTATGTGCCCAAAGTCAAAGTCACTATCATACCTCTCTTTATCATTTTGGACTAGTACCTAGTGTAGTCAAATTTGGTAGAAAAAGATTTTAAAAAGCCCGAAATGACAAGTATTGTTACCTCGATTTGCATGCCCAAGATCAAAATCTTTTCAGATATTTTATTATCATTTTGGATTGCTCTAGATTACCTAACACAGCCAAATTTGGTAGAAAGTGGATAGAAATGCCCATAATGATAGGAATTTTATCTTGATTTGTGTGTACAAGGCCAAAATCATTGTCGAATGCCACCTTAAATTTATAGACTTAAATCACTCAGGATGGTAAAAGATGGCAATAACACCACAAGAAAGGCAAAAAAAAAAAAAAAAGGTAAAAAAGGAACAAAGAAAGAAAAAGCTTGCCAACCTCTGTTTTGGGCATTCAACTAAAATGACCATCGATAGTGGGCCTAGGTCTACAGTATGGGTCAGTAGACCAAGGTCAAGGTTGACTTGGGTCGGGTAGTCGGGTCAGATCAGGATTTTTGGACCAGGTTTAGGTTGACTCAGATTCAGGCCAAGTTGAACCATGTCCTCAAGTCGGGTTTGGGCTATTTGGGTATGGTTTTTCGGATCTGAGTCTAGGTTTTGGATATGAGTTTTCAAATTTAGGTATTTGGGTATGACTTGGAATTAAACGGGGGGTTTGTGAGGTTTTTTTTTATTGAACTTGGAGCTCTAGATGAGGGAATCGAAAGGTGTTTCTGGGTTCTTTTTCTTTGAATTTGAACTTAGGTTCTTTTTTTTTTTTTTGTGGGAAAAAAAATTTAGTATCCTATTTGGGGATTTAAAGGCTTAACAAATTAAAGAAAACTAGGGCATCACATAAATCAATCTTATAAAAACAAGTACTCTAGGAAACTAGAGAATATAGAAGGAGGGGGCACTTACCTTCTTTTTTTTTCCCAATCTTCTTTTGCTTTATTACCTTAGCTTTACGATTTGTAGTAAGATGTTAGGAAACTACCTAGTGGTTATTCAAGGAAGACTGCTACCGGGGAACCTAGTAGTGTATAACATGTGCGGATCTGACGTCATACTAGGGATGGATTAACTATTCTCTAGTTATGCGGTAATTGATTGTCGTAGGAAGGTAGTAGTGTTCAGACCTTCTGGGAGCAAGAGTATGAGTTCGTGGGATCGTGTGTGCGTTTGGTGCCACAGATTTTGTTAGTTATACAGGCGAGAAGGTTACTCTTGGAGGGTTGTCAAGGGTACCTAGCTTGCATGAAGGAACCACCTCAGGATGATCTGAAACTTGAAGATATCCGAGTGGTTAACAAATTTTCGGATGTATTCCCGGAAGTCTTACTCGGTTTACCTCTTGATCGGGAGGTGGAGTTCGCTATTAATCTGCTGCCAGGCAAGACGCTGATTTCTAGAGCTCCATACCGGATGACTCCAGCTGAACTTAGAGAGTTGAAGGAGCAGTTGCAAGAACTACTAGATAAGAGTTTTATTAGACCTAGTGTTTCACCTCGTGGAGCTCCAGTATTATTCGTGAAGAAGAAAGATAGGTCGATGCGAATGTGCATTGATTACCGAGAAATCAACAAGGTAATAGTGAAGAACCGATATCTGTTGCTGCTAAAACAAACAAAAGTTAAATATGAATCATGCATTTTATAATGGCTTGTTTGGATGAAGGATTTTGTTTAGGAAAAGGAAAAAAAAAAAATAAGAAGGAAATTTTTTTCTACTATATTTTCTCTCTATGTCAAATTTTGCTTAAAATAAAAATTATTCTAATATGATTAAAAATTAAGAAAAACTAAATATCAAGGATGTGTACATTTTGTTCATTGATTTAATACATTTTTATTTTCTTTTTCACTTTTCCTGATAACCAAATATGAAAAAGTGGAATCCTTCTCATTATCCTTTTCTTTACTCAATATTTTCTAAGCTCCAGACGACTGTAAAAGTCCAAATTTTTTTTTTTAAATATCACCCTACACAAGTTTACGTAGTTTTACCTTATTGATGAGGACACACATTAATCGGACACTAAATTTTTTTCCATATCAAAGTCCATGTGATTTTACTCGAGATGAATAAATAATGTCTTTTCAGATTATGTTTAAATTTGATTGTCTATTCTGTTTATACTTTATAACAAATTTAATGTTCTTGGGTAACTTGTTGAGCTCTTCCTATTTCTACATTATACAATATTAACAAAATCACGAAAGTTTGAAACAATTGATCTGCAATAATAATACATAATGTAATAGTAAATAATCAAATAGTTTCAAAAAATAGAAAAAAAAGTTATAGAAGACCCTCCAAATAGTGGTTTTGAATTTATTATTGATAATTAGAAAACAAAATATATATATATATATATATATATATATATATATATATATATATTTAAAGACTTCATGTAATAAATCACAATTTTCAAATTGTGTTTAGAAGTTTATTAACATTTTTATTGAAAGAAGTCATAAATAGGGTTTTTTTATAATAAAAAAATAAAAAATAAATATATTTATTGAATTCTTATCGATAATGTTGTATAAATATTAAAATTTAAAAATATTTTACATAATTTTAATAACACACTATTTGGAGGCATAGATTTTGAAGTTTGAATTTTTATTTTGTGGATTTAAAAGAAACTCAAGACAATTTTATATTATATTTTATCCAAATATGTACAAATGCCAAAAATAATACAAGTATTTTACATCCAGTCACGTGAAATGTATGTGGCATATTTAGTATTTACAATAAAATAATAAAAATTAATCAACTCTTTTTTTTTTTTTTTGTAGAAAAAAATTTCTAAAATGTTTCTTGTTATTTTTCATACAAAAAATGTTAATAAATTAGATTAACATTTACATAAAATGGTACTCTAATGACAAATTAAATACGTTTATTTGATATTTTTAAAAGTTATATCTCCTATCATATATTTCTTTTCACTTTTCTTTTTAGGATTTAAATCAAGATTCTTAAACTTTAACTATTGAGCCTAAAAAAATAAATATTTTAATATGACAATATGGATAACTGTAACCCTACACTAAACTTCTTGCCATACTCTTTTCAATCATTCATCTCACAATAATTTGAACAGCAAATCTCCAAAATCAAAGTTTTAGTCTTTTTTCTTTATAGTTATTGTAATTCTATGACACATAAAAAAAAAAAAAAAAAAAAAAATCTCTTCTCTCTCTAGAATTCGAATTCGAGACTTAAAAATTCAGAATATAACTTAAGATGGAAATATTTGAATATGATACTAGATAACAAGTGTTGATAAATGATATCAATCTTTCTTTGTCTTTTCCATAACAAATGTATGAATAAGTATTTTTGAATAACTTGTAACGCTATTACAGTCTACGAATTTAAGCTACATTAAAAAAATTGCAAATGAACCACTTCCATCAAATTTCACGTTGTATTATGGAAGTTTGAGGAGTAAATAAATGTACAAATAATAATAATAATAATAATAATAATAATAATAATAATGACGTCAGGAAATTATAAGAATAATGATGTAAAATAATAATGATTTAAAATTTGAATAAAATGTCTATAATGGAATTAGATTGTGCAAAAGAAAAGAGATAATTCATCTTTATTCTTTATTTTTAAAACAAAATTTGAATTTATTAACAGGAAAGTATTAAAATTTAAGCGCATAAATCTTTGTAATGTTAGCATTAGGAAAATAATATTTTGACAGTTGTACTTAAAGTGATGTGGGGATTATTATTATTTACTGTTGAGGAAATCTTTTAAGCTTTTAAATAAAGATGCTAATTATAGCATTATTCCCTTTTTTCTTTATTGACAAAGTCTTCAATCCTTTCCCTTTTTCCTTATTGACAAATGAAAACGGTGACAAAGTCTTTCAATCCTTTCCCTTTCCTCGGTCTTTCAAAGGAAGCTTCCCCACCTGACCTGAAGACGAAAGGCAGCTTCCCCCACCTCACCCTTATCTTTGAATAACATTTGAAAGGAAGATGCAAGCCCTGGTTGGGCGATCCTGCTACTCTCTATTTCCTCATAAATCTTCTGCTCCATTTTAAGAAGTGTATCAAAACCTCCTCTGCAAAGCAACAACAGTTACCAGGTCAGTCTAATACCAACTCTGCATCCATCCAAATATATTTATAAAAATTCTGATTGCATCCAAATTGTCAGTGTTTTCTGTTTCATGGATTTTGTCTATTTGTTGATTATTTTGTGTTTTGTGTTGGTGTTCTTTCATTTTTTGGATTTGGATTAAGTGCACAATTTTTGCTCTTTCTCCCACGAATTATTTATCCTTGTGTAGTAAAAGTAAGAGAGTTTTGCAAAATTATCTGTTACAAATCTCTTTCTTTGGCTATTACAAATAATCTGTAATATTTGGGTGAGTTTTAATAAAATTTAATATAGTTTAATACTATATTTTGTGTAAATTTACACAAATCTAAACTTAAAAATCTGAAATCTAAGCTCGTGGTACTAACATTTTATATTAATAAGATAAAATTTTTAATGTTATGTATGAAACTAATCTCTTAAAGTAGTATTAATTAACACCCGAATGTAAAAATCGAACTTATAAAAAAAGAAAAGAAAACCTCATCTTTTTTCCTTAGTAAGGTTACACTTGAAGTAATATGCATGTGTTTATATATACTCACACACGCAAAGGTTATATAGCTTGTGCGAATGCATAGCACATGATTGTTAGAGAATTACATAGTGTTAATATTTAAATAATTCTTGATAATTATATATACATATATGTAATGATATATTGTTATAATTTAGTTTGCAAAATTAAAGTATGAATACTTAAAAGTTGTTTATAAAAATTAAATTTTTTTACAACTATAAAATACATAAACGTAGACATTAATGATCAATTAAAATTATGTAAATTATATAATTTTAATATTAACATAAAAATATAAATAATAATTTTAATAAATACATTTTTATTTTTTATTTTTCATTTTGCATAAAAACTAAATATGACTTCTTTCAATAAAAATATTAAAAATTTTGTTGTAATTCTAAATTGTCATCTTCTACTTAAAATATTTATAATTAACACTTTTTATTTACTATTTTTTTTTTTACTAAAAGAGGGCGGCACCTCCATTTATTTATTAATATATCCTCACTTTTGGCGAAAGTATACCGTGGTTACAAGTTAAAATAAACCAACCAGACTAAGACAAATAAAATTAAACATAACTAATAAAGGAGATAAAAACATAAAAACAACCAAAATCAAAATGAAATAAACCAAACGAAATTCTAGAGTTGAATTAACGACGAACGGAAACAAGACCCTACCTATCCATCCGAAAGATACCTTTCAAATAACGTGGTAGAAGGTGTTGTTCTTCGTTGATTACATTGTTTCTCATTTCTCCTTCTTTAGCAAGAAAATCAGTCGCACTATTGCCTTCCCTATATTGATGCATCATCATGACATTCACTCCTTCTAACTCTACCACGAGCTCCTCTCAAAATTCCCAAAGATAGCACAAAATACATCTACCTTTCTGAAGCCAATCAACTACAATTCGCGGGTCACTTTCAATAATCACATTAACATAATTCAAACGTTTACACAAACGAATTCCTTCCCTGATTGCTTTTAATTCTGCACTATTATTTGTACTATTGCCAAAATAACTTGAAAAATCCGTTTTTACCATGTCATGGCAATCCCGAATAATTCTTCCACCTCCTGAAGTACCCAGTTTGCCCTTAAAACTCTCATCACAATTAAGTTTTATCCACCCTACTAGAGGTTTAACCCACGAAATAATTTTTCCAGGTCTGTCGCAAACTCCCTGATGCTTAATTTAAAACTCATTCAAAATTTTAATATCTGATTTCTTCAATTTTTGAAAAGAATTAGTGCTCTCAGCAATAAAACTAACCTAGAATCGAATACTTCTCCACATCTGATCTGCATTTTAATAAATTCCTTCCATTCTCACTTTACATCTTCAATTCTAGAGGCACCATGTAAACAAACATGAAATTAGCCCGATTAAAATACCTTTAATAGACAATTTTTTAGCATAGTGGAACCAATTTGTCATTTTGTTTTTTCAGGGAAGAGATCGTTGGAAAGAAATTCCCAACGCCGCACTAGCCTGACGCCAAACCTCTGAAGCCACCTCACCTAAAGAAAGAATATGTTCAATGTTTTCCTAACTTCTCTAAACGCAGCAATCACAAGCCGAAACCATCGATATTGCTTTGGTCTGAATTCTATCATCTACAGCTAAGCATCTAAACCAGACTCTCCATACACACATTGAAATTCTTATGGGTAATAAATAATGTCAAAACCAATCATTCCACAAAAAATTATCACTTCTGCTCCTCACTGCCTCCAAAGCCATTTTTGTAGAAAAATTACCATCCGGGGCAGGCTTCTAGACAAAAATATCCTACCCACTTTTACCCGCCGGCATCTGATGCAAAATTTCCCTTGTTTTATCAACACCAACCAATTCCTATACTAAATTAGAGTTCCAATTATTATTTAATTAGCAATCCTTAATACACAGTTTCTTGTTCAAAATATCCTCAGTGCTCACAGATAACGGGTCTGAAGACAACTACCTATCGAACCAAAACGAAGAATTCCTACCTCTCACCAAAATTTTAACATTATCCATAACTTCTGGAATGGTGGTCATAATTGATTTCCAAAATCGATAGTCATTTGGTCTCCCTTTCCTTATTAATAAATGAACATTTCTACAATATTTAGCTCTGAAAAAACCTGCCCATAGATTGTTAGAAGTGAGCAATCTGAAAGCAAATTTCATGAGAAAAGATTTCTGAACTTAAAATCTCTCAAGCCCAGACCCCCTTTCGAGGTAGGTTTACAAATTTTTCCCCAAGAATGCCAATGAATCTTCCTGTTATCTTTCACCTCTCCCCATAAAAAAATTAGAAAGAAGATAGTTAATGCGAGAATATGTGACCTGCGAAACTTTAATAACAGACATTAAATGAATAAGCATGCTAGACAACACATGTCTTAATAGAATCAATCTTCCACCTCGCAAGAGCAATTTAGATTTCCAACCTACAATTTTTTTTCTAATCTTCTCTACAAGAGGTTCCAATGTCCTGGAAAACAATTTTTCAGACACCAAAGGCGCACCCAAATATGTAATAGGGAATTTACCTTCCATGAAACCCGTGATTCTCAATAAACCACGCTTCCAAGCGGGAGTGATGTATTTTGAAAGGAATAACGCTGACTTAGTCTTACTGATTTTTTTACCTGACCACTTCTCATACCTTTCTAGAGCGTAAACTAAATTTCTAATAGACATTTTCCTACCATTCGCAAAAATAAGAATATCATCCGCATATAACAAATGCGAAACCATTGGGGTCCTAATCGAATGATTAAATTTACCAATCCGACCAGTCTCATAGTTTTTCCTAAGCAATCTTGTCAAAACCTCCTCTATTATGATGAATAAATAAGGGGAGAGTGGATCCCCTTGCCGCAAGCCTCTTGTAGATTGAAAAAACCCTTTAAAGGATTTCTAAAATTCAAATAAATTAATAAGATATATAATAGTTTATCCAAGTGATACTAGACATGCACTTTATAAAAATTTTAAAATAATTAGAAGAATTATCTATTTTATTTTAAGATGCATAATTTAATTATATATCATTTATAAAACCATTATGTTTATTTTGTTATTTTTATGTTCAACTCTTAACATATTTTAAATAAATTTAAACAGTAAATTATCAATTTTTATTGGATGAAATATGCTTTAGATTATTAAAAGATAATAATATTTTTTTTATGAAATAATTCACGCTACTTGTATTTTTTATATGATATATATTTATAACCCATTTTACTTTGTTCTTTAACCAAGTGAATTTTTTTTCATATATATATATATATATATATATATAATATGTCACATGTGTTGCACGTGATTATCTATGAATAATTTTTTCAAAATTATTTTTATAAATTTTAATAAATTTATATAAATTTAAAAAATAAATTGATAATATATTGTCATAATTTAGTTTATAAATATTAAAATAAGAATATTTAAAGTTATTTACATCGTTACTTTGATTAAAACTACAAAATAAAAACTTCAACATGAATATTATTATGACACAAGTAAACATGGAGGCATAAAAAGTGTTTTAAACAATAACATATGAAATATTTTAATTAAAATTCTAAGAAATATTGAATTTTAATACTGACATAAAATTATAGATAAAATCATTAATAACCCATGGTGACATCTTCATCCACTATTCTTGTGGATTTTTGATTCTCCAAATTGAAAACTATAATATAAATATATACTTTTATATTTAACAAAAATTGAGTTACATCTCTAATAAAGAAAATTATAATTTAGAGATTATTTGTGATTTTTTTTGACAAAATTGTGATTTTTTTTTTTATAACACCATAGATTAAGTGTTTTGGCCATTTCAAAGTCACTTAAGCTTGTCTGCTTTCATAAACACTGAATTATTGGGGTCTTTTTAGTTTTACGTGTTTTGTAGATGAAGCCCAATGACACAACTTGATGTTAATTTGCATAAGATAATAGAGATGATAATGGTCACAATCTTTTTCAAATTGAAATTTATTAATTTATTGGTCTTCTCCTCTCAGCTTGGATTTCACTTTTATCACTTGGACTGCTGCTTCATCTCAAAGTAATCTTCACACAAAATCATCACCGATGGCTGAAGCAATTTTGTTCGGTTTGGCTGAGACCCTCCTTGAAAAGTTGGGCTCTCGGGCTTTTCAGGAGATTGGATTGGCATGGGCTGGCAAAGATGAAATCCAAAAACTCAAAACCAGAGTTTCCATAATCAAGGATGTGCTTTTGGATGCGGAGGAGCAAAGTAGCGATAACCACAAGATCACAACTTGGCTTCGAGAGCTTCAAGATGTAATTTATGATGCAGAAGATTTGCTCGACGATGTCTATACCACAACTTTGCAACAAAAGGTGATGACCCAAAAGAAACTCGCGAGAAACGTGTGCCTTTTCTTTTCAAGCTCCAATCAGATTGTGTTTGGTCTGAAGATGGGTCATAGGATAAAGGCTATCAGGAAGAGATTAGATGAACATGAAAAGCTTAAGAACCATTTCAACTTAACTAATCAACCCACAGAGTCTAGACTGCTTAAACATAGGGAGAGGGAGCAAACTCATTCCTTTTTTCCTCAAGAAAAAGTTATTGGGAGGGAAGATGACAAAAATAAAATAGCGGATCGTTTACTGGACAGCAATCCTGTTGCCGTTGGAGAAAACTTTTCAGTCATTCCAATTGTTGGAATGGGGGGCCTAGGAAAGACTACTCTTGCTCAATATGTGTACAATGATGAGAAAATTGGAGAACATTTTGCGCTAAAAATGTGGGTTTGTGTGTCAAATGATTTTATTATGAAGAGAATTGTTGAAAATATTTTAGAATCTGCAACTAAGAAGAAAACTGAGGGGGGCCTTCAGATGGATACACTGCAAGATTGCCTTCGGAAAGAAATTGGTGGTAAGAAATACTTGCTTGTTTTAGACGATGTTTGGAACGAGGACCATACATTGTGGGACAAACTAAAAGATTTGTTAAATGTATGTGCAAGTGGGAGTAAGATTATAGTAACAACTCGGAGCCATAGGGTTGCAGAAATCACAAGCCCCGTTGAACCATATGTTTTAGAAGGTCTTGATGAGCAGAGGTCATGGGATTTGTTTAAGAAAATGGCATTTAAACCAGGCGAGGAGCCACAAAACCAAGTGGACATTGGAAAGGAGATTGTTAAAAGGTGTTCAGGTGTTCCTCTTGCCATACGGACTTTGGCAAGCTTATTGTACTCCCAAGATACTAAGTACTGGGAATCCATTAAAAATAAAGAGTTTTCAAAAATAGCCCAAAAAGAAAATGATATTATACCTATCCTGAGATTTAGCTATGATGAGCTCCCGTCATATTTAAAGCACTGCTTTGCTTACTGCTCAGTATATCCCAAAGATTTTGAAATTGAGAAGCGAACCTTGATCCAACTTTGGATGGCAAACGGTTTTCTTCGTTCACAGGATGGAAAACAATGTGCAGAAGAAATTGGGGATCAGTATTTTACGGAGCTATTAAGGAGGTCCTTTTTTCAAGATGTACAAAGAAAGAAATGCGATGATGATATGAAGAGTTGTAAAATGCATGATCTGATGCACGACCTTGCAGAATTGGTTGCTGGGGAAGGAATTTGTCGTGGGAGCTCAGAGGCAGCAAATATTACAGAAAAGACACGTCACCTGTCATTCCCTTATGAGTCGGAAAGTTATTCGACGGAAATTCCATCTACACTGTTCAATGCAGGTAAGTTGAGAACGTTTCTTTTGCCATCCTCCGTAGAAGTGAACGAAACATGGTCCCGAAAGCTTATTTCGAGATTCAGGTGCCTACGCGTGTTGGATTTGAATCGGCAGTGGATCGAAATGTTACCAGGTTCAATTGGGAAGTTGAAGCAACTAAGGTATCTTGACCTTTCTCGGAACCGCAGTATGAAACGACTGCCTGAATCTATTACCCGCCTGGTGAATTTACAGACGCTGAAGCTCTCTTGTTGTGAGGAACTCGAAGAATTGCCGAGGGATATTGAGAATTTAGTCAACTTGGTGCATCTTGATTTGGATCGGTGTTCTAGTTTGAGACGTATGCCGCGCGGAGTGGGGCAGTTGTCTTGCCTTCGAACATTGAGTCGGTTTGTGGTGGGGGAGAAAGTAGCCACAAGCGGTGGACTCGGCGAGTTGAAAGGGTTAAATAATCTGGAAGGGAAGTTGAAGATTGTAATCAGGAGAAGGATAAAAAATGCAGAAGCATCGGAAGCGAATTTGAAGGAGAAGCAACACCTTCGATACCTGGAATTGGAGTGGACGCAAGAAAGCAATGAGGATGGGGAGGAGGAGGATTATGAATCAGAGTTGGAAGGCCTTCAGTCGCCCCCAAATCTGAGAGAATTGGAGATAAGAGGGTACGGTGGGAGAAGGTGGCCAAGTTGGATGATTAACATGCAATCTTTCACCTCGCTTCAAAGCCTTCGGCTACTGGCTTGCCCCCAACTAAAATCACTGCCAGATGGGATACGTTGCCTCACCTCTCTTCAAGAGTTGCATATTTATGAATGCCCACTTTTAAAGAAAAGATGCGAAAAAGAAACAGGGGAGGATTGGCCCAAGATCGCTCACGTCCCCACAATTTGGATTTGTTCCGACTGCCAATAGGTATGTATATATGCGTTTCTCCTATTTCCTTTTTTTTTTTTTTTCAAAATTAAATTGCGACCATATTTTTCTTCCTGCTTCCTCAGTTACCTTGATTAAATTATCATTTGAATTTTTTCATTTACTTTTTATATCTTAGATCAAATTTTTAATAATATTTTATATAGAAAATTAAATGCTGGGGGAAATAGCCAAATGGAGCCTATGGCTTCCCAAATTTTTTAACTTAAAAAAAAGTGTAGTCATTATCGTGACCTTGGATTAATATTTCAAAAATCACATCCACTTGAAATTTTTGATACTTAAGGCTGCATGGACACTTAACCCTTTTGGCTTTATTGTTAAATTAGTCTAATAAATTTTATTTTAGATTTTTATATTTTTAATTAGTGCACTTGAACTAGTTTACTAATTAATTACTCATACAGCTAGATTTGTTATTTAAATTAAAATTTAAACTTTTAATAGTGTTAATGAAGCATGCTGAGTTGTATATCAAATCAACATTTGTTACCACTAATTTTCACAATCTTGACTTTTGAAAAATAATTTTTAAAAAAAACAAGAAATTTTTTTTTCAAGCATTAAACTATAAAGGTTTCTTCTCATCTAATTAATAGTTGATTCTTTAAGGATCGTTGGGCATCAAATTATAAATCAAAATGAAAACAAAAAGTTTTATAAAAAAATCAATTTAAAAATTAAAAAATAGGGATGCATGTGTTTCGTTATTATTCACAATTTTTCAAAAAATAAGACTAATTAAATGCTTACAAAAATGCACCAAAAAAGTATAATGAAAATTAAATAAAATACAAATAGTTGAAGTATCATAATAAAATTAAAATCAAATATTATTATTATTATTATTTTATTTACGTATTTTATCTTTAAGCTAGCTTTTAAGTATTTTTTTTTTTAAAAAATCGTATTGCACCTACGCAACCTAAAATTAATAAAAACATTTTTAGTGTTTTTAAAATCCTTTTAAACAATAAATAAATAGACAGATAAATAAGGAAACAAAAGATTAGATATGTAAGATAAAACTAGATTTGTTAAGAACAAACACTATTTTATTTTATTATTTTATAAGTTATTTGGACGTTGGATATATATATTTCATGAGTGGAAGGTTTGACTTTGGCTGGCATATGATAATTATTAATTAATAGCTTGCACCCCTGCGCTCTAAGTATGGATGATAATAATAATGGTGTTCAAATAAGTTAATAAGATATATAATAGTCTATATAAGTGACACCTTATATTATTAAAAGATAATAATATTTTTGTTTATAAAATAATTCACGCTACTTGTATTTTTATATGATATATATTTGTAACCCATTTTACTTCGTCCTTTAACCAGTGAACTTTTTTTCTTTAGTTTCATATATTTAACTCATCTAGAAAAAAAAATGTATAAATATACTTTTATCCAATTTTGATTTTATATATATATATATATATATATATATATATATTATGTCACGTGTCACGCGTGATTGTCTATGAATAATTATTTTAAAATTATTTTTAAAATTTTTAATAAATTTTACATAAATTTTAAAAAAAATTGATGATGTATTGTCATAATTTAGTTTACAAATATTAAAATAAGAATATTTAAAGTTATTTATATTTTTTGATTAAATTACAAAATAAAAACTTCAACATGAATGTTATTATGGCACAAGTAAACATGATGGCCAAAAAAGAGATATTTTAATGAAAATTATAGGAAATATTGAATTTTAATACTGACATAAAATTATAGATAAAATTATTAATAACCCATGATGACATCTTCATCTTCAATAATATAAATATATACTTTTATATTTCAAAGTCATTGAAGTCTTTTTGCTTTCATAAAAAAACTGAATTGTTGGAGTCTCTTTAGTTTTGCGTGTCTTGTAGATAAAGCCCCGGTGGCACTACTACTACAATAAATTGACATTAATTTAGAGATGATAATGGTCATAATCTTTTTCAGATCGAAATTTATTTAATTGGTCTTTTCCTCTCAGCTTGGGTATCACTTTATATATCGATTCTTTTTTTACAGAGTTCGGGCATGCAATGAAATAAAATGCTGAAGTTCTCTTTTTCTTCCTCTTTTTCTGCATTTCCTCTGTTCTCTATTACTTTTTTCTTCTCTTATATCTTTTTTCTTCTTGATCTCCCATAAATGAGGTGGAGTATTCCCTTTTTATAGCAGGAGAAGGGGAAGAGATTGGGAGAGAAAATCACACAGCCCCATCTCTATCAATTACCGTATTTTCAAAGGAGCATGCAGTGAGGTGAGAGAGTGAGGCGAATGAATCAGGGAGCAGGTGAGAGGGGAGAGCCATCATATTTTATAATAAATATAACATTTTGGAAATTGTGTTTAAAGTAAGTGGGGGGTTATTATTTATGCAAATGGGCACTTCATTCAATAGTTTTGAGTTTTAATTTTTTATTCTAGTAATAATATAATATAATAATAGTGAATTCTATAATGTATATTTTTTTTTAAAAAATTACATCCAAATATTTTAAGATGTTGAAAAACTATTGGACATAAAAAAAAACAAAAAAAAAAAAAACTAGTGATGTGTCAAGGTTAGCTATAGAATATTTATGATATATTTAAAATTTAAAAATAAAACGTTAAACCATGAACAAGGATATAATATAAAGTTAAAAATGAGTATTAACTCTAATTTTAAAATTTTTAGTGGTTCATTGCTCAATCAATCTTTAAAACAAATTATCAGTTTGATTAATTAAAATTTAATTTAAATTATCCTTGCCAATAATCTTTATTTTTTATTTTTGGAACATGTTTAACTTCTCTTTCAAGTTTCAAATTATAAATTTAAACATTGCTAGCCCACCTCTTGCTCTTCTTCTTTTTTATTATATTTTATATGTAAAATTTGTTCCCTATATTTCCCTTTTCCCTATATTTCTTTTTTTTTTTTGGTATTTTTTTCATGAAAAAAATAAAATGTTGTTCATTTTTGTTATATAAGGTCCGAACTATTTTGGGTGTTCACAAGTAGTAGTATTTAGTACAGAGGAAAAATATAGAGGAAAATGAGTTTCCTTCTTATTTTAATTTTTTTTTTTCCTTTTTTCAATCAAAATCCTTTATCTAAAACAAGTAAATGTTAAATATGAATCATGCATCCATAATGGCTTATTTGGAGGAAGGATTTTGTGTAGGAAAAGAAAAAAAAAATAAGAAGGAAATTTTTTTTCATTATATTTTCTCTCTATGTTAAATTCTATTTAAAATAAAAATTATTCTAATATGATTAAAAATTAAGAAAAACTAAATATTAAGAATGTGTACATTTTGTTCATTGATTTAATATATTTTTTATTTTATTTTTTTCACTTTTCCTAATAACCAAATATGAAAAAGTGGAATCCTTCTCATTATCCTTTTCTTTACTCAATATTTTCTAAGTTCCAAACGACCGTAAAAGTCCAAACTTTTTTTTTAATATCACTCTACACAAGTTTACGTAGTTTTACCTCAAAAATCGAACACTAATATTTTTTCCATATCAAAGTCCATGTGATTTTACTCGAGATGAATAAATAATATCTTTTTAGGTTACATTTAAATTTGATTGTCTATTCTGTTTATACTTTATAACATTCATTGTCTATTCTGTTTATACTTTATAACAAATTTAATGTTCTCGGGTATCTTGTTGAGCTCTTCCTATTTCTACATTATACAATATTAACAAAATCACGAAAGTTTGAAACAATTGGTCTGCAATAATAAAACATAATATAATAGTAAACAATAATATAGTTTCAAGAAATAGAAAAAAAGTTATAGAAGACCCTCCAAATAGTGGTTTTGAATTTATTATTGACAATTAGAAAACAAATATATATATATATATATATATATATATATGTATAGACTTCATGTAATAAATCACAATTTTCAAATTGTATTGATAAGTTTATTAACATTTTTATTGAAAGAAGTCATAAATTGGGATTTTTTTATAATAAAAAAAATAAAAAATAAATGTATTTATTGAATCCTTATCGATAATGTTGTATAAATATTAAAATTTAAAAATATTTTACATAATTTTAATAAGGCACTGTTTGGAGGCATAGATTTCAAAGCTTGAATTTTTATTTTGTGGATTTAAAAGAAACTCAAGACAATTTTGTATTATATTTTATCCAAATCTATACAAATGCCAAAAATAATACAAGTATTTTACATCCACGTGAAATGTAAGTGGCATATTTAGTATTTATAATAAAATAATAAAAATTAATAAACTTTTTTTTGTAGAAAAAAATTTCTAAAATGATTATCTTGTTATTTTTCATACAAAAAATGTTAAGAAATTAGTTTAACATTTACATAAAATGGTACTCTAATGACAAATTAAATATGTTTTATTCGATAGTTTTAAAAGTAATATCTCCTATCATATATTTCTTTTCACTTTTCTTTTCGGGATTTAAATCGAAATTCTTAAACTTTAACTATTGAGCCTAAAAAAATAAATATTTTAATATGACAATATGGATAACTGCAACCCTACACTAAACTTCTTGCCATACTCTTTTCAATCTTTCATCTCATAATAATTTGAACATCAAATCTCCAAAATCAAAGTTTCAATTTTTTTCTTTAAAGTTATTGTAATTCTATGATACAAAAAAAAAAAAAAAATCTCCTCTCTCCCTAGAATTCGTATTTGAGACTTAAAAATTCAGAATATAACTTAAGATGGAAATATTTGAATATGATAGTAGATGACAAGTGTTGATAAATAATATCAATCTCTCTTTGTCTTTTCCATAACAAATGTATGAAATAGTGTTTTTGAATAACTTGTAACGCTATTATAGTCTACGAATTTAAGTTACATTAAAAGAATTGCAAATCAACCACTTTAATCTCCACTTTCATTACTGAATGGAATTATTTATTAAAAATGTTTCCATCAAATTTCACGATGTATTATGGAAGTTTGAGGGTTTAATAAATGTACAAATAAAATAATAATAATGATATCAGGAAATTATAAGTATAATGATGTAAAATAATAATGATTTAAAATTTGAATAAAATGTTGATTCAATATTGTTCGTTAAAATAAGCTCACATAAAATTTATTTTTTTTCAATTGATTGTCTATAATTGAATTTGGATACAGATAACTCATCTTTATTATTTATTGAATTTATTAACAGAAAAGTACTAAAATTTGACCGCATAAATCTTTGTAATGTTAGCATTAGGAAGATAACATTTTGACAGTTGTGTTTAAAGTGAAGTGGGGGTTATTATTTATTGTTGAGGGAATCTTTTTAAGCTTTGAAATAAAGATGTTAATTATGGCGTTACCCCCCTTTTTCTTTCTTGACAAATGAAACGGAGACAAAAGTCTTCAATTCTTTCCCTTTCCTCCTCTTCCAATGGGAGATGCAAGCCATCTTCCCCCGCCTGACCTGAAGGTGCGAGGTAGCTTCCCCCACCTCACCCTTATCTTTGAATAACATTTCAAAGGAAGATGCAAGCCTTAGTTGGGAGATCCTGCTACTCTCTATTTCCTCATAAATCTGCTCCATTTCCCTCACACCTCTTTTAAAATCGCGTATCAAAGCCTCCGCTGCAAAAGAATTCCAATTACCAGGTCAGTCTAATACCAACTCTGCATATTTATAAAAATTCTGGTTGGCATATTAAATATCTCTTTTGTCAGTGTTTTTTGTTTCATGGATTTTGTCTATTTGTTGATTATTTTTTGTTTTGTGTTGGTGTTCTTTCATTTCTTGCGCGTAGCTAGATTTGGATTAGGTGCACAATTTTTGCTCTTTCTCCCACGAATTATTTATCTTGTGTAGTAAAAGTAACAGAGTTTTGGAAAATTATCTGTTACAAGTTTCGCTATGACTACCTATAAAAAAAATTCTGATGTTAATTTGCATAAGATAATAGAGATGATAATGGTCACAATCTTTTTCAAATCGAAATTTATTAATTTATTGGTCTTCTCCTCTCAGCTTGGATATCACTTTTATCACTTGGACTGCTGCTCCATCTCAAAGTAATCGTCACACAAAATCATCACCGATGGCTGAAGCAACTTTGTTCGGTTTGGCTGAGACTCTCCTCCAAAACTTGGGTTCTAGTGCTTTTCAAGAGATTGGATTGGCATGGGCTGTCAAAGACGAAGTTCAAAAACTTAATCCCATCGTTTCCACACTCAAGAACGTGCTTTTGGATGCAGAGGAGCAGCAATTCCATAATCACGAGATCTCAAATTGGCTTCGGGAGCTTCAAGATGTAGTTTACGATGCAGAAGATTTGCTCGACGATGTCTCTACCACAGCTTTGCAACAAAAGGTGATAACCCAAAAGAAACTCGCGAGAAAGCTGCACCTTTTCTTTTCGAGCTCCTCCAATCCGATTGTGTTTGGTCTGAAGATGGGTCATAGGATTAAGGCTATTAGGGAGAGATTAGATGAACATGCAAAGCTTAAGAACCAATTCAACTTAACTGATCAACCCACACAGCCTAGACTACTTAAATATAGGGAGAGGGAGCAAACTCATTCATTTTTTCCTCAAAAAAATGTTATTGGGAGGGAAGATGATAAAAAATAAATGTTTTATCTAAAATTCATAATGTCATTCTAATTTAATTTTAATTTAGAATTATATATAAAATCAATGATTCAATTCAAAAAATTTAATTCTAGATATGAAAATATTTTCGCAAAGTGCTGTAAAAAAAATAAAAATTATAAATATGGTACATATTTTTTCCCAAAATAACTGAAAATCTATAATAGAAACAAAAAATTAGTAATGTAAATAAAACATAATATAATATGTTCGTTAACTACATAGAATAAAAAATAAAAATTTTAAAAATAATATCAAACTTGACCTAAATTGAGGAGAAAATACAAACATAATATGTGACTCTTGCTATTAAATTTTAAATTGATTATTATTATTGTTGTTGTTGTTACTAGAGTGGTCATAATCAACGCTAGTAATTCATCAAAATAATAAATTTCAGATTGGTTATTATTGTTGTTACTGGAGTGGTCATAATCAACACTAGTAATGAAGTGCACAACTATATTTTTTCATCTAAATACTAAAAAATAATCTAATCTCAAATAAGAAATTAGAATGTAATATAGCACAACTTTCAAACAGGGCATCATCCCAATTTACTAATCAAGACTCAAGAGGCATCAATTGTTTTCTTTTCCCACCTCTTTTTTTTTTTGTGTGCATTTCCTCTTCGTCCTTTTGTAAGAAAGACGAAAGGCATCATCCCTAGCTTACCCTTTCACATTTCATGGAAACCTCAAATATTTGTCCAAAGAAAAGGGCATTTCTTTATCTATTACACATATTTGGTGCTAAAATCTGAACATATCGCAGTCTTAGTTTGGTGCCTTGCCTCTAAAGGAGCAGAGCATTTCTCTATCTATTACAAATATTTGGTGCTAAAATCTAAGCATATGGCAGTCTCAATTTGGTGTCTTGTGGCCAGTCCCCTCCTCACTTGCCACATAAATTTGATTTGATCTCAAAGTAATATGCATTTGTTTATATATACTCACACGCGCAAAGGTTATATAGCTTGTGCGAATGCATAGCACATGATTACTAGGAAATAACATTGTGTTAATATTTTAATAATTCTTGATAATTATATATACATATATGTAATGATATATTGTTATAATTTAGTTTGCAAAATTAAAGTATGAATACTTAAAAGTTATTTATAAAAATTAAATTTTTTTACAACTATAAAATACATAAACGTTGACATTAATGATCAATTAAAATTATGTAAAATATATAATTTTAATATTTACATAAAAATATAAATAATAATTTTAATAAATACATTTTTATTTTTATTTTTCATTTTGCCTAAAAACTAAATATGACTTCTTTCAATAAAAATATTAAAAATTTTGATGTAATTCTGAATTGTCATCTTCTACTTAAAATATTTATAATTAACACTTTTTTTTTACTTAATGATAATTAATGGATTTCTAAAAATCAAATAAATTAATAAGAGTTTATCCAAGTGATATTAGACACTTTATAATAATTTTAGAATAATTAGAAGAATTATCTATTTTATTTTAAGATGCATAATTTAATTATACATCATTTATAAAACCATTATGTTTATTATGTTATTTTTATGTTTAGCTCTTAACATATTTTAAATAAATTTTAACTGTAAATTATCAATTTTTATTGAAATGAAATATGTTTTAGAATTTTTTATCTTATTATTAAAAGATAATAATATTTTTGTTTATGAAATAATTCACGCTACTTGTATTTTTTATATGATATATATATATAACTTCGTTCTTTAACTAAGTGAACTTTTTTTCATATATATATATATATATATATATATATATATATATATATATAATATGTCACATGCGTTGCGCGTGATTATCTGTGAATAATTTTTTCAAAATTATTTTTATAATTTTTAATAAATTTTACATAAATTTAAAAAATAAATTGATAATATATTGCCATAACTTAGTTTATAACTATTAAAATAAAAATATTTAAAGTTATTTATATTGTTACTTTGATTAAAATTACAAAATAAAAACTTCAACATGAATATTATTATGACACAAGTAAACATGAAGGCATAAAAAGTGTTTTAAACAATAACGTATGAAATATTTTAATTAAAATTATAAGAAATATTGAATTTTAATACTGGCATAAAATTATAGATAAAATTATTAATAACCCGTGGTGACATCTTCATTCACTATTCTTATGGATTTTTTATTCTCCAAATTGAAAACTATAATATAAATATATACTTTTATATTTAACAAAAATTGAGTTACATCTCTAATAAAGAAAATTATAATTTAGATATTATTTGTGATTTTTTTTGACAAAATTGTGATTTTTTTTATAATACCATAGATTAAGTGTTTTGGTCATTTCAAAGTCACTTAAGCCTCTTTGCTTTCATAAACACTGAATTATTGGTGTCTTTTTAGTTTTACATGTTTTGTAGATGAAGCCCAATGACACAACTTTTAATAGATTTGTTATTTAAATTAAAATTTAAACTTTTAATAGTGTTAATGAAGCATGCTGAGTTGTATGCCAAATCAACATTTGTTATCACTAATTTTCACAATCTTGACTTTTGAAAAATAATTTTTTTAAAAAAAAAACAAGAAATTTTTTTTTTCAAGCATTAAACTATTAAGGTTTGTTCTCATCTAATTAATAGTTGATTCTTTAAGGATCGTTGGGCATATTATAAGCTCAAAATGAAAAAAAAAAAAAAAAAGTTTTATAAAAAATCAATTTAAAAATTAAAAATTAGGCATGCATGTGTTTCATTATTATTCACAATTTTTCAAAAAATAAGACTAATTAAATGCTTACAAAAATGCACCAAAAAAGTATAATGAAAATTAAATAAAATACAAATAGTTGAAGTATCATAATAAAATTAAAATCAAATATTATTATTATTATTATTTTATTTACGTATTTTATCTTTAAGCTAGCTTTTAAGTATTTTTTTTTTTTAAAAATCGTATTTCACCTACGCAACCTAAAATTAATAAAAACATTTTTAGTGTTTTTAAAATCCTTTTAAACAATAAATAAATAGACAAATAAATAAGGAAACAAAAGATTAGATATGTAAGATAAAACTAGATTTGTTAAGAACAAAACTATTTTATTTTATTATTTTATAAGTTATTTTGTCGTTATATATTTCATGAGTTGAAGGTTTGGCTTTGGCTGGCATATGATAATTATTAATTAATAGCTTGCACCCTTGATGATAATAATAATGGTGTTCAAATAAGTTAATAAGATATATAATAGTTTGTCCAAGTGATACTAGACACCTTATAATAATTTTAGAATATGTAAAGGAATTATCTATTTTATGTTAAGATACATAATTTAATTATATATCATTTATAAAACCCTTATGTTTATTTTATCATTTATATGTTCAACTCTTAACATATTTTAAATACATTTTAACTGTAAATTATCAATTTTTATTGAAATGAAATATTTTTGAGAATTCTTTATCTTATTATTAAAAGATAATAATATATTTGTTTATGAAATAATTCACGCTACTTGTATTTTTATATGAAACTAAGGGAGGGCCAACCGATATACCCCAAATATATCAGTTACCCTAAAGTCAAAAGAAGACCAATGCCCAGCATTAATGGGAGAAATCACCTACTAAGTCAACTGCTCAACCAGAGCCATTAATGTCAGTCATATAAAGGTCGGAGTGATCCACAGCAGGCACCATAATGACAGATCACCTCAAGGTCAAACGTCATCATTATAAATAGAGGTCCAAAGGAGAGGCAGAGGTATCTCATTTTAAATCATATTTTACGGTTGCATCATACCTCTCAAAGTCAATCCCTGACTTAGACATCAGAGTGATCCCCTGAAGTACACCCCAAGTCTTCCAAGTCACCTTTATTTTCATCTTTTTTCAGGTAATCAAGATTGGAAAGCTCGCCGAGGGTCAGATCGACATTTTTGGAAACAATAGTTAGCGCTGTCTGTGGGAATGCTTCTGAGAGGTTTTAAATTTTCAATCATCGATCCCTGCATCATGACAACAACCACCAATTTCAGGTCCAACCTTGCTGCGGGTGATCAATCACCATAGTCCATTCATTCTGCACTCGGAGACCCTTCAGAAGTGACAAGGGAGGAATTCCTTATCTTCCAAAGGAGAATGGAAGCCTCCCAGAAGAAGATGGAGGACATGTTCAACATGCTCTTACAACAAATGAGTCATGGAGAACTTGCCCTCCACCAGTAGGTGGTTGATCCTGACTCACGAGAGAAAGCGGAAGACACGAAGGAGAATAATGGAAAAACTAACCCCACAAAGAAGGTGGAGGACGCGAACAGCACGAGAGTCAATGAACAACGATCGAATGAACTAAAGGAGAGGATTAAGAAGATTGACCAAATAGAAAATATGATGAAGGAGGCTCATTCCAACCTGTCTTGTAGGGAGACCTCGTTGAAGTCTTCAAATCCACCCTTCATCAAGGAAGTGATGGAGGTCTCGTTACCAAGTAAGTTCAAAATGCCTACCTTAGAAAGGTATGAAGGCTTGACCGACCTGATTGATCACCTGGATACCTCTAAGGTTTTAATACAATTACAAGGCGCACCAGATGCTATAATGTGTCGTGCGTTTGCAGCCACCCTTAAAGGGAATGCCAAGGCATGGTACCGAACCCTCAAACCAGAATCCATCAAATCCTTCTCTGAGATGGAACAACAATTTTCCTGACACTTCATCAATCGCCACAGGATCGCAAAGATCTCAGCTCATTTTTTGAACTTGGTCCAAAGAGAAAAGGAAACGTTGGAAAAATTCATACATCGCTTTGTCGCTGCTACCTTAAGGATTCATAACCTGGATCATGGGGTAGTATTGGTAGCCCTAACTATGGCCCTCCAACTGAGGGACTTCTTGTACTCCTTGGGGAAAAGGCCACCAACCGACATGAGGGAACTAATGGCACAGGCACATAAGTATATCAATTTGGAAGAAGTAATGGACACAAGGAGAGACCGAGTTGATTTGAAGAGAAAGAGCTCGAGGGATATGGGGGAGGCCTCCAAAACAGGGAAGAAGCAAGAGAGTAGCAAGTTGTAGAGAAGTCTTAGGGGGTTAGGACATACAAGTAAATTTTAGTCCTACACTCCCCTAAACGTCTCGTGAACCACTGCCCTAGGGGGCTCTGACCCAATCTAGCATGCCCAAAAAGGAAATTGTTCCATGAAATTGCATCTCTATTACTTATATGTTCGAAAATTTTATATGCCTTTATTAAATTATTGAATTTTTCGTACATATCTACAAATGCATTCTCTCTCACACTATTCAATTACAGCCCAAAAGATGAGCACACCTCATTAGGCGAACGAAGAATAACCCAACTGACGAGCAATACTCGTGAGGCCAGAAGACTGCCCAAGAAATGAGCACAGCTCATTAGGCAAAATCAACCCAACTGACGAGCAACACTCGTGAGGCTAGAAGACTGCCCAACAAATGAGCACAACTCATTAGGCAAAATCGGGCCAACTGACGAGCAACGCTCGTAAGGCCAAAAGCCTACCCAACAAATGAGCATAACTCAATAGGCAAAATCGGTACAACTGATGAGTAACACTCATGAGGACGGAAGACTGCCCAACAAATGAGCACAACTCATTAAGCAAAATTGGCCTAGATGACGAGCAATGCTCGTGAGGCCAGAAGACTGCCCAACAAATAAGCATAACTCATTAGGCAAAATCAGCCCAACTGAAGAGCAATGCTCATAAGAACAAAAGACTACCCAACAAATGAGTACAACTCATTAGGCAAAATCAGTCTAACTGACAAGCAATGCTCGTGAGGCCAGAAGACTGCCCAACAAATGAGCACAACTCATTAGGCAAAATCAACCCAACTGACGAGCATCGCTCATAAGGCCAGAAGACTGCCCAACAAATGAGCACGACTCATTAGGCAAAATCAGCCCAATTGGTGAGCAACGCTTGTGAGGCCAGAAGACTGCCCAACAAATGAGCACAACTCATTAATCAAAATCGGTCAAACTGAGGAGCAACGCTTATGAGGCCAGAAGACTATCAAACAAATGAGCACAATTCATTAGACAAATCCTGTAAGAACTTGAACCGTGATAATTGGGTTTAAATATTAAGAAATAGGCAAAATTGGAATTTACCAGGCTTCGTCGACGAAGCCAGATTTTGTGGACGAATCGTGTGCTTTTCTCGTCAACAAAATTCAAAGCCTCGTCGACGAGGTGAAGCCGAGAGGTCTGGAAAATTGGAAATATCAGACTTCGTTGACGAGGCCATCGATTCGTCGACGAATTATGTGAAAGATTCGTCGATGAAGGTACCATTTCGTCGACGAAAGTGGGCTAGGTCAAAGGGCTATAAAAGGGAAATTTCATTTCTTCTTCATTAAGTTTCTTGAAGTTATCTCTCTCTCTCTCTCTCTCTCTCTCTAAACTCTCTCTATTCTCTCCTTCTCTCTAGATTTCTTCGTCGATCGTTGCTAGAGTCGGGAAATGAAAGTTACCATGAAAATTGTGAAAGGATTTTCTACAACTTCTACACATCGAAATCTCGTTTCAGAGGTTTTTGAGTTTTGGCGAAAAACCGAGGTAAGGCTCGGTTTTCAATTCTGATCCAGTAGTTTTGTAGGTATCAGTCTTGTGAGTATTTTCTGTACTATGATTTGTAGGTTTTGGAACTCGGTCCGCTATTTAGGAGCCTTGGAGTTCGGGATTTGCTTCCGGGGAAAAGGTAAGGGGAAACTGTGTTATATTAGTTATTTTTGAAATCGGACTCAGTGGAACTGTGGTCTACGGTCCTGTGTGTGTTTTGGCTACTCATTTGGGAGGGATCTAATGGGAAAAACTATGGGTTTTTCACTATTATAGTTTTGGGAAAAAGGGCGCGACGGGGTGAATCCCGGGTTTTGTTGAAAACCGAGTATATGTGTGATTTATACTGCGTGATTGGGATGGTCGTGCCTTGACTTTGTTTAAACTGTATTTGTTTGGAAAATCATCATTTAGATTACCAAACGAGTGTGGTTTGTTTGGTTATATGAGCATGCATGTGTGTGTGACGTATTGAATTGCTGATGGGACCGCGATTCCAAACTGAGTCTAGGTACTGAGAGTGTCCGGCTCTATATTCGAGGGCATGTGTTTATCGCTTGCCACGTAGGCAAGAGTGTCCAACTCTATATCCAAGGGCGTTAGCCTATTCCAGCAGATCACGCCGAAGGGTGTGGATCCACCAGTTAGCGCTGGTACGATACCATAGGAGTCGAGGACTAGCCATGTGCTGGTGGCTCCGTGCTTCACGGATGGCTATGAGCTAATGCTGGATTGTTGCAGACCGGCTTCGGACCGATGGGTGTGACGACACCGGGTTACTGATCATGTGTGTGTATTGTGACGGGGCTGTGTATAAATGGCCGCCGTATATGTGCGTGTATGCACTGTGTAAATTAGTACTAGATTCCATTCAACTGCATGTATGTTTTTGTCATGATAACACTCAAATGCCACACACCAATATAACATGTGTTCTTCCTTATTGAGAGGTGTCTCACCCCTACCATACGTACATTTTTACAGGTCCTTCGAGTAACCGGAACTAGTGTCCTGGTGTAGGGAGCGTAGTGGCCGGTGTACTGCGTTAGCACTTGGGTAAGTGCTAGGACTGTAGTTTGTTGGGTTACCATTTTGTGTTGTATTTGAGCACCCAGTTTGTACATTTTGTTAAAGCCATGTTCTGCTATTGTATAGACTCTGGTACTACATATGCTGATATAGAATGACTTTTTTTTCGCTGCGTAAATGTTTGTGATTGGATGTGTTTAGAGTGCTTGGGAACCCCACGGGGTCAGACCCTCATCCAGTGTACTGTATCTGTGATAATTTGTATGATACAGGGACCTGTTAGGTTACATTCTCACCTCTGGGTCCCATTTCCGGGTTCGGGGCATGACAGCTTGGTATAAGAGCTAACCAGGTTACTAGATCTTGTAGACTTGGTTAGGCTTAGTTACGAGTACATACCGGAGAATAGGATGTGGATATGTGTAGAGTTGGTTGAGGGTTGTTCAGTTGCTAGACCGGGATTTGTTGATGGTATTCCGTGATTTTCCTGGGATGACGATTCCAGTAAAAGCAGGGCAGATCATTGATGACTTTCATGTCGGTGTGATAGGACAGACCTAAACTTGGTAGGAAGTAGTGAACACGATTAGTGTAGATTATTGTGTTAACTGTATGTGTTGTAGGGATACTAATAGATTCCTATTGTGTTGCAGCATGAAGCCTAAGGATAATAACCTGGGAAGTGGCTCCGAGGAGACTGCGAGTGATGAGTCTCCTTCTGTGCCTCGAGGTTTGACGAGGCAGGTACTGCGGGAGATCCGTCGGAGTGTGAGGAGACGCAAGCGCTCTCCTACTACTGCGGGGTGCACCATTGAGAGGTTCACACGCATGCATCCTCTGATGTTCTCTGGGGGACCTGACCCGACAACAGCAGAAGATTGGGTAGAGAAGACTAAGAGGATCTTGGAGGTCCTACACTGCATAAATAGGCAGCGAGTTTTTTATGCCACCTTCCAGCTGTCTGGGGAGGCGTGTTAATGGTGGAGTGTGGTGAGTCTGCTGGAGAAGTAGAGAGTTAGTTCAGAGGAAATGACGTCGAGCCGTTTCAAGGAGGTGTTCTTTGACAGATACTTCCCGGCTTCAGTACGTGATGCGAAGGCAGATGTGTTTTTTGCGTTGGTACAGGGGAGTTTGACGGTATAGGGGCATGCGGCTCGGTACATAGAGCTGTCCCGTTTTGCACCATGTATAATCTCGAGCGAGTATAAGAAGACTCAGAGGTTCGAGAAGGGTTTGAGGAAGGATATCCGTAGACTGGTGGGTATGCTTCAGATCCACGAGTTCTCAGTATTGGTGGATAAGGCCACGGTGATCGAGACTGGTATTCAAGAGGATAAGGCGGATCAAGAATCGAGGAAGAGGATAGTACCTTCTGGTTCTCAGATAGGATCTCGTCATGGATCGTGGAAGAAGAAGGGTAAGGGCTCGGGTTATCTCCAGAATACCGAGCGCCAGGATTCTTAAGGGAGCTAGACTGGTGGTCATTGTGCCCAGATGCCACAAATGGCACAATGGTGAGTGCCAGTCATTTGGAGGCAATTGTTACAACTGTGGCCAGCCAGGCCATAAGTCTCGTGATTGTCGAGCACCGAGGCGAGATGTGCCTGCATTCAGTGGGGATCGAGGGAGGAACCAGATACCTCGGGGAACCATTCAGGTAAATACAACTCTAGCCAAAGTATACTCTCTTACTCCAGCGGACGTTGAGCATGCAGGTAACGTGGTGACAGGTACCTTATTATTGCTTTCGAATAAAGCTTCTGTTTTGTTTGATTCGGGTGCAACCCATTCCTTTGTGTCTGTGAATTTTGTGGGACGGTGTGGGGTTGAGACCCGAGATATGAATGAGGTGTTATCTGTTACTACGTCATCCGAGAGTGTATCTTTCTGTAGGAAGATGTTGGTAGACTGCCCAGTGGAAATTCAGGAGAAGCTGCTATTGGCGAATCTTGTGGTATACAACATGTCAGGGTTCGATATCATTCTGGGGATAGATTGGTTGTTCTCCAGTTATGTTGTGATCGACTGTCGAAGGAAGGTGGTAGTTTTAAGACCTCCTGGGGAGCAGGAGTGCGAATTCGTGGGATCGTGTGTGCGTTCATTGCCACAGATTCTATCGGCACTACAGTCAAGGAGGCTACTCTTGGACGGATGTCAGGGGTACCTAGCTTGTATAAAGGAACCTCCGCGGGATGAGTTGAGACTTAAGTACATTCGGATAGTCAGCGAGTTCCCAGATGTGTTTCCAGATGATTTACTCGGTTTACCTCCGGATCGTGAGGTGGAGTTTGCGATAGAGCTGCTGCCCGGTAAGGCATCGATCTCTAAAGCTCCATATCGGATGACTCCAAAAAGCTTCGAGAGTTGAAGGAGCAGTTGCAAGAATTACTAGACAGGGGATTCATTCAACCTAGTGTTTCGCCCTGGGGAGCTCTAGTGTTGTTTGTGAAGAAGAAGGACGGATCGATGCGGATGAGCATTGATTACCGTGAGATTAACAAGGTAACTGTGAAGAATCGCTATCCTTTACCTCGTATAGATGATCACTTTGACCAGTTGTAGGAGACGCGGGTCTTTTCGAAGATCGACTTGCGGTTAGGATATCATCAGGTGAGGGTTAGAGCGGAGGATGTAGCGAAGACTGCTTTCCGAACCAGATATGGCCACTACGAGTTCTTAGTCATGCCTTTTGGGTTGACGAATGCTCCGGCGATGTTCCTGGATTTGATGAATAGGGTTTTCCATGAGTACCTGGATCGGTTCGAGGTGGTATTTATTGATAACATTCTGGTATACTCAAGGAGTACGGAAGAGCACGTGGAACATTTGAGGTTAGTGTTATAGATTCTGAAGGAGAAGAAGTTGTATGCTAAGCTGAAGAAGTGTGAATTTTGGTTGAATCAGATTGCATTCTTAGGCCATGTAGTTACTGGGGATGGTATATCAGTTGATCCTAGCAAGATTGAAGCTGTGGTCGACTGGGTAAGGCCCAAGAATGTACAGGAGGTTCGGAGTTTTCTACGACTGACAGGTTACTATCGTCGATTTGTAGAGGGTTTCTCTAAACTATCTGGATCTTTTACATGATTGACCAAGAAGGGAGTGCAGTTCGAGTGGACCAGTGATCGCGAGCAGTGCTTTCATGAGTTGAAGCACTGGCTGGTTACTGCTTCAGCATTGATCATTCCTTCGGGGGATGGTGGATTTGTGATTTATAGCGACGCGTATCTGAAGGGCCTGGGATGTGTGCTTATGCAGCAGGGTAAGGTAGTAGTGTATGCTTCTCAGTAACTGAAAGAATATGAGAAAAACTACCCTACACATGATTTGGAGTTGGCTACTGTTGTGTATGCACTGAAGATCTGGCAACATTATCTGTACGAGGTGCAGTGTAAGATCTTCACAGACCATAAGAACCTTAGGTATTTCTTCACACAGAAGGAGTTGAACATGAGGCAGAGGCGGTGGCTAGAGTTGATTAAGGACTATAATTGCACGATCAGTTATCACCCGGGGAAGGCTAATGTGGTAGTTGATGCGTTGAGTCGACTGTATTTGTGGTTGTAACTTAGTGTCACATCAGACGGGATTTGGAAAGCTCAGGTATAGAGTTGGTGGTTGGGGATCATCATGCTTATCTTGTTGGTTTGGTGATCCAACCGACCCTATTTGAGCATATAAAAGCCGCGCAAGCTAGTGATGTAGAGTTGGCAGAGGTTAGGGAAAAGGTACAGCAGGGACTGACTACAGAGTTTAACATCTCTGAGGGAGGTGTGTTAAGGTTTGGGACTAGACTATATGTTCCAAACGATAATGAGATCGGAAGGACGATTCTGGAAGAGGTGCATCGTTCTATGTATACAGTACATCCTGGTAGTACAAAGATGTATCGGGACCTGCGCAAAACCTTCTGGGGGTCTAGTATGAAGAGGTAGATTGCTCAGTTCGTGGAGCAGTGTCTGACGTGTCAGTTGGTTAAAGCCGAACATCAGAGGCCGGCAGGGCCGTTGCAGCCTTTGCCTATTCCGGAGTGGAAATGGGAGCATATTTCCATGGATTTTGTGACCGGTTTGCCATCAGCGCTTCACGGGCAGAATGCTATCTGGGTGATCGTAGATAGATTGACGAAATCTGCCCATTTTATACCGATGAAAGTTAGCTATCCTTTGAGTAGGTTAGCAGATTTGTATGTGCATAAAATTGTGAGAATGCACGGAGTACCGGTGTCCATTGTGTCGGATCGAGATCCAAGGTTTACTTCTCGATTCTGGACGAGCTTGCAGGAGGCATTGGGGATGAAGCTTACTTTTAGTACATCATTCCACCCCCAGACTGATGGATAGTCGGAGAGGACAATACAAATATAGGAAGATATGTTGCGAGCATGTGTGTTAGACTTTGGTGGTAGCTAGATACAGTTTATGCCACTTGTGGAGTTCGCTTATAGCAACAGCTTCCATCTAGTATTGGGATGCACCGTTCGAGGCTTTATATGGTCGGAGGTTTCGATCTCCCTTGTGTTGGGATGAGTTTGGTGAATGTCAGGTGTTAGGACTTGAACTCGTGCAGCAAGCATCTGAGAAGGTGGGTTTGATCTAGGAGAGGATTAGATCAGCTCAGAGTTGGCAGAAGAGTTATGCAGATGTTCACCGCCGTGATTTAGAGTTCGAGGTAGGGGGTAAGGTATTTCTTTGAATTGCTTCGATGAAAGGGGTGATGAGATTCGACAGAAAGGGCAAGCTAAGCCTGAGGTATATTGGACCATTCGAGATACTTGAGCGAGTGGGTCCGGTAGCCTATTGACTCACTCGAAAAATGAGTAGCTCGGAAGCTATCCCAAGTATAGGAGTTACGTCGTGTAATATTAAGCCCAAAGGCTAGATCGTCTCCTCAGGGAATGCGTTTTAATCTCAGATTTTACATTCTTCCAATCGAAATTAAAAAGGTACTGAACTCAGTTCAGATTCGGGTTTTTCAAGAGTTGTTCAATTTTACTTTTGCCGAATTAGATGACACGTAATTTAAAAACCCTAAAACTAACATGTATTAAATAAAAGAAACAAGAATAGAAATCCTAGTTTACTTAAAGAAACATTGGGACACGCACTAATTAAAAATGGAAACTATAAATAAGGAATTAAAACACGCTAGAATAGAAACTCTAATATACCTAAGGAAACATCGACACACGCACTAATTAAAAATGGAAACTTCAAACAAGGAAATAGAGTATGAAATGGAGACTCAATCAAATACGCACACGCGCGCAATAAAAATTGGACCTTTAACACGAACACAGAACTCGAATTAAAATTAGACTATCAATCAACCTAAACAATAACATGACACAAGAAATAAAAACACGAACTTTGTATATTATTTTAGTTTTCTATATTTTTTTATTTTTATCTTAGACTTCATTAATTAAACACATAAAATCAATAAACTTTAATACTAAAAAGAACTATAATTGAAAGAGCATCTAACTAAATGATAAAGGAAAAAAAGAAAGAATAAAAAACGAGTCTTTGATAAAATCCAACGAGTAAAGACAAAATAACAATTAACATAAAGTAAATAAATAAATAAAAACAAGAAGAAGAAGAAGATGAGAGAGAGAGAGAGAGAGAGAGAGAGAGTAAGAGAAAACAGAGCATGGTTGCAGAGAAGGCCTGCTGTGCTGGATTGGTGGAGGTCCACGGCGGTGCTGCGGAGTTGTATGGTGCCTGTTGGTTCTGGAGTAACCCGAAGGCAGTGGATGGTCTGGCTGGTGCTGGAAAATCACGGCTCCACGGCAGGGAGGCCGGGACCTGCTGCTCTGTTTGGAGGAGTCTCGGGTGCTGCTGTGTTGCTGCTGGAAGAGCCTGCTGCAGCTGCGGTGTTGAGCAGCAGATGGCTGCTGTGGGTGGCTAAATAGAGAAGGAGAGGAAGAGAAGAACATGGAAAGGAGAGAAACCGAGAGAGAAGAGGAACAGAGAGCAAGATTGAATGAGAAAACAAAGGAACAAAGGGAGAGATAAGAGAGGGCAAAACAAGCTAAAGAAGAAGAAGAAGAAGAAGAGGAAGAAGAGGAGCATGGGGAGCCCTTGGGCTGCCTGCGTAGGGAGAGGAAGATAAGAAGATTTAAAGGAAGAGCTGGGTGCCCTAGGATCCGGCGTGGACAACCCAACCCGGCCATGCATGGCCGGGTCACATCAATGACCCAATTATTATATATATTTTTTTCATTTTCTTTGTTCTCTGTTCGTCGCAAATTATGCTCTTATGGAGCTCGTATCTCACAAAACTCAAAACACAAAAGTTGTAGATGATCCTTTCCTCTTTCTCTAGAAATTTGAATCGTCTCGATCGGAGCTCAGACGGAAAAGTTATGCACAAAATACGAACAGGTATTGGTTTTGATTCCCGGGAATTTTCCTGCGACAAAAAATTACCAAAATTTCATAAATAGTGCAATAAAGTTCAAGAATGATGATTTTGGCATTTTATTAAAATATTGGACAATTTTAGATATTTAATTAAAAATATAAACCGTAAAGCTCGGGTTAAATGTCCAATTACGCAGTTTCGGTGCGTAATCACCTATAGAGTTGCATTACCTCTAGCACTTTTGAGGGTCTACAATGTGTTTCGTGTATCTATGTTGAGGAGGTACGTGTTGGATTCTTCATATGTTATTAGTTATGATGAGTTAGAAATTGGGCATACTTTAGCGTATGAGGAGATACCTGTTCGGGTTCTAGACCGTAAAGTTCAAAAGCTTCGTACCATAGAGATACCGTTAGTGAAGGTATTGTGGCGAAACCACGAGGTTGAGGAAGCTTCTTGGGAACTGGAAACGGAAATACGCCAGAAGTATCTATAGTTGTTTTGAGCGCTTGTACATGATCATACTGTGGGTTGGGATAGGTGGTTAGTCGTCGGGAGTGTGTGTGTATTGTGAACTCCTGAGACCGTTGTATATGTAACCACGGTATTCCTCCGTCATAAGTGAGGGTATGTATGTGTATGTATATGATGAGACTGTGCTGTGGTGATTGCCAGTTCGCATGTGTATATGTATGATGGGACTGCGCCGTAGTAGTCGCCAGTTTATTGTTGATAGATCGTAGTAATGTATTCTGGGTATTACTTTATGAATGAGAGATGGCAAATTTCAAGGACAAAATTTTTTGTAAGGAGGGGAGATTGTAAGAACCCGAACCATGATAACTGGCTTTAAATATTAAGAAAGTGGCAAAATTGGCATTTACCAGGCTTCGTCGATGAAGCCAGATTTCGTCGACGAAGCGTGTGCTTTTCTCATCGACGAAATTCAGAGCCTCATCGACGAGGAGAAGCCGAGAGGTCTAGAAAATTAGAAATATTAGACTTCGTCGACGAGGCCACCGATTCGTCGACAAATTCTGTGAAAGATTCGTCGACAAAGGTACCATTTCGTTGACGAAAGTGGGCCGAGTCAAAGGGCTATAAAAGGGAAATTTCATTTCTTCTTCATTAAGTTACTCGTTATCTCTCTCTCTCTCTCTCTCTCTCTCTCTCTCTCTTTCTCTCTCTCTCTCTCTCTCTCTCTCTCTCTCTCTCTCTCTCTCTATCTCTAAACTCACTTTATTCTCTCCTTCTCTCTATATTTCTTCTCCGATCGTTGCTAGAATCGGGAAACGGAAGTTACCATGAGGATCATGGAAGGATTCTCGACAACTTCTATGGATTGCAATCTTGTTTCGGAGGTTTTCGAGTTTTGGCGAAAAATCGAGGTAAGGCTCGGTTTTCAATTCTGATTCGATAGTTTTGTAGGTATCAATCTTATGAGTATTTTCTATACTGTGATTTGTAGGTTTTGGAACTCGGTTCGCTGTTTAGGAGCCTTGGAGTTCGAGATTTGCTTTCGGGGAAAAGGTAAGGGGAAACTATGTTATATTGGTTATTTTTGAAATCGGACTCGGTGGAACTGTGATCTACGGTCCTGTGTGTGCTTTGGCTACTCATTTAGGGGGGATCTAACGGGAAAAACTATGGGTTTTTCACTATTACAGTTTTGGGAAAAAGGGGGCGACGGGCTGAATCCCGGGTTTTTTTGAAAATCGAGTATATGTATGATTTATACTGCGTGATTGGGATGATCGTGCCTTGAATTTGTTTAAATTGTATTTTTTTGGAAAACCATGATTTAGATTACCAAATGAGTGTGGTTTGTTTGGTTATATGAGCATGCATGTGTATGTGATGTATTGAATTGCTTATGGGACCGCGATTCCAAAGTGAGTATAGGTACTGAGAGTGTCCGGCTCTATATCCGAGGGCATGTGTTTATCGCCTGCCACGTAGGCAAGAGTATCCGGCTCTATATATCCGAGGGCGTGAGCCTATTCCGACAGATCAGGCCGAAGGGTGTGGATCCACCAATTAGCGCTGATACGATGCCATAGGAGTCGAGGACTAGCCATGTGCCGGTGGCGCCGTGCCTTGCGGATGGCTACAGGCCAATGCTGGATTGTCGCAGACCGGCTTCGGGCCAATGGGTGTGACGACACCGGGTTCCTGATCATGTGTGTGTATTGTGACGGGACTGCGTATAAATGACCGTCGTATATGTGCGTGTATGCACTGTGTAAATTAATACTAGATTCCATTCAACTGCATGTATGTTTTCATCATGATAACACTCAAATGCCACACACCGATATAACATGTATTCTTCCTTACTAAGAGGTGTCTCACCCCTGCTACACATACATTTTTACAGGTCCTTCGAGTAACTGGAACTAGCGTCCTGGTGTAGGGAGCGTAGTGGTCGGTGTATTGCGTTAGCACTTGGGTAAGTGCTAGGACTGTAGTTTGTTGGGTTGCCATTTTGTGTTGCATTTGAGCACCCAGTTTGTACATTTTGTTAGAGCCATGTTCTGCTCTTGTATAGACTCTAGTATGGTACTGCATATGCTGATATAGCACGACTTTTTTTCCGCTGCGTAAATGTTTGTGATTGAATGTGTTTAGGGTGCTTGGGAACCCCACGAGTCGGACCCTCATCCAGTGTACTGTATCTGTGATGATTTGTATGATACAGGGACATGTTAGGTTACATTCTCACCTCTGGGTCCCATTTTAGGGTTTGGGGCGTGACAAATCCGGCCCACCTAACGAGCAAAGTTCGTGAGGCCAAAAGAATGCTCATGAAGAGTAGATCGGCATGAATGCCCGCGAAGAGCAGCTTGGCAAGAATGCCCATGAAGAGCGGCTCGACAAGAATGCAGATAAAGAGCAGCTCGACAAGAATGCCCATGAAGAGCAGCTCGACAAGAATGTCTGACAGCTCGGCGAAAATTGCCACAAAGAGCAGCTTGGCAAGAAATACCCACAGAGAGTTGCTCGACAAAAATAGCTCGACAAGAATTGCCTTGAAGAGCGGCTCAGCAGAAAATGCCCGCGAAGAGCTGCTCGGCAAGAATTGCCATAAAGAGTAGCTCGACAGAAGTTACCCACAAAAAACATCTCGAAAAAAACAGCTCGACAAGAATTGCCTTGAAGAGTAGCTCAGCAGAAAATACCCACGAAGAGCTGCTCAGCGAGAATTGTCTTGAAGAGCAGCTCAGCAAAAGTTGCCCACAAAGAGCAGCTCGGCAAGAATTTCCTTGAAGAGCGGCTCAACAGAAGTTGCCCACGAAGAGCAGCTTAGAAAAAAAAAAAAAGCTTGAGAAGATTACCCAACAACTCGGCAAGAATTACCACAAAGAGCAACTCGGTAGAAAATGCCCACAAAGAGCTTCCTGGAAAAAACAGCTTAACAGGAATTGCCTTGAAGAGTGGCTCGACAGAAGTCATCCGTGAAGAGCTGCTCAACAAAAACCAGTTTGGCAAAAATTGCCAAGGAGAGCAGCTCGGCGAGAATCACCTTGAAGAGAAGCTCAGTAGAAAATTCCCACGAAGAGCTGCTCAGTAAAAACAGTTTTGCAAGAATTGACTTAAAAAGCAACTCGACAGAAGTTGCCCATGAAAAACAGCTCAGCAAGAATAGTTCGGTAAGTGCAGCTTAGCACAAATGCTCAATGAAGAATCCGGCTCAACACAACTCGCACATAGAAGCATCATCTCAGATGAGCCGGCATGTTAGTAGATTCAGCTTGGCAAGTCGCACCCAAATCTAGCTCGGTAAATGGGCTAGGCAAAGTCGTGTATGCCTCCACCTTTGCTCGGACTAGCCGACGTCCCCTTGAGTTTGGCTTGGCAAAGTCAGGAGCGTTGCAAGATAGACTTGGGTAAGCCAAGCACCCCCCAAATTCGGATCAGCAAACCGTACATAAAGGAGTAGCTGAAAAGGGTGTTAAAAAAAAATTCCCGGGCAAAAAATGTCTCACAAAGAGCTGCTCGGCAGGAAACATGCCTTAGCTTGCTATTCAGCAAAAATTCCTCCTAAAGAGCTGCTCGATAGAAATGAATCCCCTGTCCAGCAATTCCTGCAACTGCTCCTTCAACTCCTGAAGTTCTGCTGAAGCCATCCGGTACGGAGCTTTAGAGATCAGTGACTTACCAGGCAGCAACACAATCGCGAACTCCACCTCACGATCTGGAGGTAAACCAGGTAAATCATCTGGAAACACATTCGGGAACTCGCTGACTATCCGAATGTCCTCGAGTCTCAACTCATCCTGCGGCGATTCCTTCACACAAGCTAGGTACCCCTGACAACCATCCAAGAGTAACCTCCTCGCCTGCAAAGCCGATAGAATCTGTGGCGTCGAACGTACACTCAATCCCACGAACTCATACTCCTGTTCCTCAGGAGGTCTGAACACTACTACCTTCTTCCAAGAGTCAATCACCGCATAGCTAGAAAACAACCAATCCATTCCTAGTATGACATCTAAACCTGACATGTCATATACTACAAGATTTGCCAGTAACAGTCTCTCCTAAATCACAATTGGGCAGTTTCCTAACATCTTACTACAAATCATTATACTCCCAGTCGGCATAGTTACAGCCAAACATTCCTCCAAAAGTTGGGTTTCAACCTCACACAATTTCACAAATCTAGCATATATGAATGAATGGGTTGCCCCCGAATCAAATAACACTACAGCTTTATTCGAAAGCAATATCATGGTACCTGTCACCACGTTCCCAGCGTGTTCCGCATCTGCTGGAGTAAGTGAATATACTCTCGTTGGAGCCGTGGTTGCTTGGTAATTCACCTGAGGCACCTGATTACTTCCACTGCCCTGACTTGGAGCAGGCATAATCCTCATCGGTTCCTAACAGCTCTTCGCCATGTGGCCTATCTCACTACAGTTGTAGCATACACCCCAAAATGGTCGACACTCGCCATCGTGCCATTTATGGCACTTAGCGCATGGTGCAGAGGATGGATCCCCCTGAGCATTCGGCTGCTCGGTGTTCTGTCGATAACCAGAGCTGTAGTTCTTCTTCTTCTTCCACTGACCCTGTTGAGGGCCACTCTAAGGACCAGAAGACACTGGCCTCTTTCCCTGAACCTGCACTACCTCATCTCCCCAAAGGTCAGTCTCAACTATGGTGGCTTTATCCACCAAGACAGAGAACTCACGGATCTGCAGCATCCCCACAAGTCGACGGATGTCTTTCCTCAGATCCCTCTCAAACCTCCGAGCCTTCTTGTGCTCATTCGAAACCAAGTACGGCGCAAATCAAGATAGCTCGATAAATCTGGTAGCATACTTCTGCACCGTCAAAGAACCTTGTGTCAGGCCTGAAAATTCATCGGCCTTTGCATCCCGAGTGGAGACCGAAAAGTATCTCTCAAAAAATACCTCTTTGAAACGGCCCCACGTCATACTAGATGGACCAGCTCTCTGCCTCTCCAGCAGGCTCACTGCGGTCCACCATCGCCCTGCCTTCCCAGTCAATTGGAAGGTAGTATACAAGACCTTCTGCTTCTCAATGTAGGGGAGGACTTCCAAAATCCTCTCGGTCTTCTCAATCCATTATTCCGCCACAATCGGATCCAGTCCTCCCGTAAATGTTGGAGGAAGCATATGTGTAAACCTCTCAATGGTACACCTCGCATTAGTAGGAGAGCTCTTGCGTCTCCTAACACTCCGTCCAATTTCTCGAATCACCTGTCTCGTCAAACCACGAGACACAGAAGGAGACTCATCGCTCGCCGTCTCCTCGAAGCCACTCTCCAAGTTATTATCCTTGGGCTCCATACTGAAAACAGAATAGGAATCTGTTAGAATTCCTATATCATACACAGTTAACATAATCATAGACCTAATCATGTCAACTATTACTCTCACAAGTCTAAGCCTATCCCGTCACACTGACACGAGTCTATCAATGGTCTGCCCTGCCTTTACTGGAATCGTCATTCCAGGAAAAACACGGAATACTGCCAACGCCTCCCAATCTAGCAACAGAACAACCCTTGACCAACACTACCCATTTCCTACATCCTATACTCTGGTATGTACACATCAATAATCCTAACCAAGTCTACAAGACCTAGCAACTTGGTTAGCTCTGATACCAAGCTGTCACGCCCCGAACTCGAAAATGGGACCCGAAGGTGAATATAGGAACCTAACCTGTCTCTGTATCAATTAAAACATACATGATACAACATACAATGAGGGTTCGACCCGGTGGGGTACACGATTGCCCTATATACATACATACAATCATCCATACTCATCAGACATATGCAGCGGAATACGATCTACATACGCAACTACACAAGGTCACCTAGTCTCACCCCAATTACATTGCCATGTGACAACTACGCTGCGACGACCTAGGCCCACTGTGAATCCATTGCCATATATGGTGTAAATCACACCTTCGATGACCAATTGAACCATACTGGTGATATTTCACACCCTCGATATAGAGCCGGCCACTCTCGGCGTATGGTAATTAGCCTCCACTAGCAGATTTCACAAAACCTAGAATCATTTTGGGAACTCACGTCCCTATACATTTCAGCGTACAGTAATAAACCGCCACATAGCTGTTTCACAAATATCTGGAACAACATACATACATTTATACGTGCCACACTTATTTGGTTTACAGAAAATCATATCGTTTACAATTCCAAGTATACAGTTTATGCAAATATAGATTACGGTCACCTCAATAATACAGTTTTAACGCAACCAACAGTTTTTCAAACAAAACAGAGATGATACCCGAAATCCCCAATTTTTTCGAAAAACTATAACCCAAAAATCTCATATTTTTACCTGATAGATTTCCCTAAATAAGTAGTCAAAACATACATATGATCGTAGTCTACAAGCTTACCGATCCCGATTTTGAAAATGGACTGATATAAACAGAATCCCCTTACCTGAACCCAAAATCCACTACGAACTCTATGGTCCTCAAAACTACGAACCGGGACTCCGAAATCTACAAACCACAATACTAACCATACTTACAATTCGTACTACTATACATATATCGAATCAGAAATGAAAACCGAGCCTTACTTCGATTTTAACCCGAAACTTGAAATCGCTTGAATCGAGATTCCGATCCACTAGAAACGTAGAGAATCCTTCACTGATCCTCGCTATCACTTTGGATTTGTGAATCTAGTGACAAACGGTGAAAGAATCGAAGAGAGAGAGAGAGAGCTTCGAAATCTAGAGAGTGAGAGAGAATCGAGCACAGAGGACAGACACCACGCCATGAAGGAGTCCAAGATGATAGCGAGACCGAGATTTTCGGAGTCATGCGAGGACGCCGAGGCCGACGTTCATGAGGGTGCCCCTTCGAGACCGAGAGAGACCAGAGACTCACCCGCAACTGCGAGCCGGTGACCAGCGTCCAACGAGGACCTTTCGGTCCCCCCCGCCCCAAGAACTGAGAGGACACTACCTCCAAGATGTCGTTGAGTGACTCACACCCAAACGACTGAACCATTTGCCCTCCCCCCTTCCAGCCGTGAGTCGGCCCCGGCCCAGTCCCTGACAGCGACAGAGATGCCCGATAAGCAAGATGAGAGCAGCTCTGGGAAATTCCTAATCCTTCGTCGCGCTGAGCCCGAGCGATCGCCTTCTGGCGGGTCTGACGAAAATCGACCCCCGGTCCTCGACCGCTAAGCGTCTTGTAGCCCTTCTAGAGGCGTCTCGAGTGCACTCTGAGAGAGAGAGAGAGAGAGAGAGAATATCTATAACTTAGCCAAGAAGAAACCCAAATATCTCTTTTATAGACCTTTGACCTGAGGGATTTTGTCGACAAATTGGTCTTCTCATCAACAAAGTCTTCACAAAATTCGTCGACGAACCGGTGGCCTCGTCGACGAACCTTTATATTTCCAATTTTTACCACCTCTTGGCTTTTTCTCGTCGACGAGGCGCTGAATTTCGTCGATGAGAAATCCACTACCTTCGTCGATGAATTATGGCCTCGTTTACAGAATTCCCATTTGACGAAGTCTGCAGAATTCCCATTTTACCCCTCTTTTACATACTTAACCTGTACAATACAAATTCGGGTTCTTACAGTTAGGACCTGCTTAATTTCCATACATTTTTTTTCTATGATAATAAAACCAATATAGGAACCTAGTAGATTATGATCAACTTGAACCCATGGGTACCAGGGATACAACAAAAACACAATACGGAAGCCTAAAAAGCAGAAAATATAAATCATAAACACCTCATAATACCATACACAACACCATACCACGATACCAGAGTTTCTAAAACCATTATATTTACATCCCAAAAGAAGTCCTAGGGTCAGACCCCACAAAATACATCCGACCCAACCAAAAATACCTACCCTTCAGAAAGGGCAGATCAGCTGTAACTACCTCAGCGGAGCTTTATCCGCTCTCCTATCAGGGGCTCCTGAAAAGTTCATATAATTTGGGGTGAGACACCCCTCAGTATGGGAAATAAACTAATACTAGTGTGTGGCAACATGAGTTTAACCGTGTTATACACAAGAGCATATATAAGCATATCTAGTAAATATGTCTGTATCATTTCTGGGAAAAATATGTACAATCATAACATGGCGGAACATAATGGATTTTCATAGCATAATTCATCTCATATAATAATAATAATACAAAAGCAATCCTGTTAGGTTAGTTGGTTGCTGTCATTATTATCCCCACATGATTAGGTTGTGTGGCCTGAAGGCGGGACCTGACAATGGTTGGCCGACCATTGCCAAGTTAAAAGTACAGTCTGTAAGTCCAATAGGTCTGCCAGACCTGGTCCGTACACCAGGGGCACTCACACTTCTTAAAACCATATCGACTATTCGTCCTCACGCTACTCCGTACAGCAGTGTTAACACAAATATCATGATTATGATCATGAACACAATAGCGGTACCGTGCAAGTGCTAGCCTAGACCAAGCCAACCAGGTTTTGATAATATATAGCATATAATGAAACTGTGATACATGAATATTTATATTATTCGTTGCCAGATCAATATCATCACATCATTTTGCATGTATATATATAACATCATGAAAATCATCAGCCTGTACGCTGATATTTCATATTTTATCATAGCTCGGCCCGTACGCTGGCAAATCATAACTATAACACGACCCATACGCCGATAAATCATATCTATAGCATGGCCCGTACGCTGGCAAATCATATTCATAGCACAGCCCGTACACCGGCAAACATATCTATAACACGACTTGTACACCGAAAAAACATATATAAAATTCTCGGCTCGTATGCCGGCAAAACATATATAAAATTCTCGGCCCCGTACGCCAGTTTTTCATTATAAAATCCATATCATTTTCATATTCCTAGAAAATAGTAATTTACCATAAATTCTACTCATACCACACAAAATGGGTATTATACGTATATTCGGAACATATCATCATTTTCAACAGTATTTCCCAATATTATACTCATATATATATATATATATTATATACATATATTTTCATGAAACCAAATGTTATACAATTTTACTATAATTTTCATAAAACACCTAGCTGAGTTTATCCTCTTACCTGATTCTTGAAAAACCCCTAGAACAATCTGCCCCGCACCCGCAGGGTTCCCCCCTCAACACCCTGAAAACAATATTCCTTAAAACAAAAGTTTAGTATTCCTACGCATATTATATTTCCTACAACTGCAGGGAAGGCCAAAAACTAAATAAAAGTCTTACCCTGAATTTGGGATGGTTTCCAACTCAGCCCCACCGACGATCCACTTTAGCAGATATGTAGAGAACTTTCCCAATAGTGTTGTGGTGGTTTCAGATCGTCGAACCGGCGAAAATCTAGCCTAGAAATGAGGAGAGAAGAGAGGGAAACTGAAGGGAGGAGAGAGAGAAGTCTTGCGGCAAAAATTTAGCCAAGAAATGGTGTTTAAGACTACTTATACAGTGGCCTTCGTCGACGAGTCACGTCACCTCATCGACGAGGTCAAGAAGATAATTCGTCGACGAACCACTTCCTTGTCAACAAAATTCAGAAATACCCAAAACGCTCTCTCGGTATTTTCTCGTCGACGAGACACGTCCTCGTCGACGAGCCCAATTGTGACTTCTTTGCGTTCGTTGACGAGACCTGTTACCTCTTTCTTTTTCCTTCTAATTTCTTTTTCCTCCCTCTCTATTATTATTTAAAATACCGTAATTTCTCCGGGGTCACTACATGGATGAGTCAACGACCTGAAGTTATTAGCTCGGCAAGTCGCCTACACTGCATTATTGGCTCTACACAACAACATCGGCTTGGCAAAGCCACGCTTATGTCAATATCGGCTTGGCGAATCTGCGTACACAACAACATTGGCTCGACAAAGCTGCGCTCACGTCAATATCGACTCGACGAAGCCGCGTACACAGCAACATCGGCTCGACAAAGTCGTGCCAAAGTTAATATGGGCTTGGTGAAGCCGCATACGCAGTAGCATCTGCTTGGCAAAGTCGTACGCTTTTCAACTTCGGCTCAGATTAGCGAATACCCCAAAATTCGGCTCGGCAAAGGAAAAAATTGGCTCGGATAAGCCGATAATGCACCATGGACTAAGCCTTAGTAAGAAATTTCTCGTTAAGAAACCACGCATCATTACTTTAGATCGGATCATCACCCGGATCAACACATAACTAGCCTTCATGAAGCCCAATAGGGACAACTTTCAAACTTTGGGAACATGATTCAAAACTTCGAAACTAAGAGGGGCAACTGATATACCCCAAATATATCAGTTACCCTAAAGTCAAAAGAAGACCAGTGTCCAGCATTAATGGGGGAAATCACCTACCAAGTCAACTTCTTGACCAGAGCCATTAATGTCAGCCATATATTGGCCGAAGTGATCCACGCCAGACACCATAATGACAGATCACCTCAAGGTCAAATTCCATCATTATAAATAGGGGTTCAAATGAGAGGTAAATGTATCTCATTCTAAACCAAATTTTACTATTGCATCATACCTCTCAAAGTCAATTCCTGACTTAGGCATCAAAGTGGTCTCTCAGAGTACACCCCGGGTTCTCCAGCCACCTTTGTTTTCATCATTTTCAGATGATCAGGATCGAAAAGCTCGCTGAAGGTTAGATCGACGCTTTTAGCAGCAACAATATATATGCAAGTTTCAGCACTATATATTATTTTATTATTTTGTGTGAAAGATGAGGTTTGATTTTTGACAAAAATATTATTTTATTATTATTTTGTTGACGTTGGGAGGAATGACATGGGAAGAAGTCAAATTGAGCGACTTAATGGCAGCCACCACATAATCGTCATTTATCAATCATATACTTTATATTATTTGGAATCAGGCACTTTTCTCCATTTCCATTCATGGCTTTCTATATATATATATATATATATATATATTACATTATCATGCTTATTATACTTTACTCATTTATATATATATATTTAAAATTATTATATTATCTCTTTTAAAAAATAAATTAAATAAAATTTTAAAAAATATATCTGTTGATTAGAGTCTCGTACCAATAACGTATTATTAAAATATATAAAAATAAATAGAAACAAAATAAAAATTTTATGTGATTTGAATGCACATATTTTTATTATTTTTTTAATCATAAGAGTAAATGTATTGACAAGACAACAGGGCAAAAAGCTTCCATCATAGGACAATCCAACATAATACAAGATATATGACAACCCGGGCATACCTAGGGACCAATTGGCCAAAAAGCAGATTAAAATCACGAAAACCAAGGCCATCAAAGAAGCTTAGAATACAAAATAGGGGGGGAAGCACCCCCCCAAAAAAACCCCTAATCAATAGAGTTTATGCTGAATCTATCAAACACATCCCTGAAAATGTGCTTTTGGATCACCTTGACCAAGTCCACAGGCGAGATGTCATCACCTTCAAATTTCTTCTATTTCTGAAATGCCATAAAAAATACACAGCAGTAGCAAAGCCAACCCTTCTCCCCACCACTTGGAAACTGTTCCTTTAACCTCCTTATGAAGCCATTTAGCTGCGGCTTTCAAAGTAGTCATGTCTCTCTTTAGCCCCAGCCAATCTCTAATCCGACCCCAAACCATTGAAGAGAATTTACAACTAAAGAACAGATGATCAACCGTCTCAATTTCCTCTTTACAGAATACACAAGTATGATCGACATCCTCATCAACAAGCTTGTCATTTGTGTAAAGCTTCCCTTTTAAACCAAGCCAAAGAATGAATGCATGCTTAGGAGTGCATCCACTCTTCTACACTTCTTTAATCCAAAGGATTTCTCCAAAATTCATAGCAAGCATGGGAGCTATTAGACAAGTCCCACCCATTCAGTGGCCTATGATTCAGTTTCTTGGCAGTTTCTAAATGATATGCTGATGCAACTGAATTTCCCAACAGTCATGGTCAGATGGATTATGGAGTGTTTCCACTACTTCATACTCTCTTTCTCTGAATGGAAGATTTCATGGTTTCTTTAAAGGGAAGAAAGGCCTCAGGCAGGGGAGGTATTCCAAACAAATGACAAACAATAGGGGGGAGATAGGGTCCCCCTGCTTGAGGCCTTTCTTTTCTTTAAAGAAACCATGAAATCTTCCATTCAGAGAAAGAGAGTATGAAGTAGTGGAAACACTTAATCCATCTGACCATGACTGTTGGGAAATTCAGTTGCATCAGCATATCAATCAGAAACTGCCAAGAAACTGAATCATAGGCTTTCTTTAGGTCAATTTAAAACATGCATCTTGGGGACATCCTCTTCCTTGCATATCCCCTAACCAACTCCTGCACTAAAAGATGCTATCAACCATACTTCTCTGCTTGACAAAAGCAGCCTGAGCTGGGTTTATAATCTCCTCAAGAGCTGGTTTCAGTCTGGCAACAATCACTTTAGAAATCACCTTATAAAACACATTGCAATAAGAAATTGGTCTATAATCATTTACTGAAGTTGCATGATTAGTCTTGGGAATAAGGGCAATAATGATATGATTGATTTGTATGAGCAATTTCCCATTCTCAAAAAATTCCTTCACAGCATAGGTGAATTCCTCTCCAACAATGTTCCAAGATTTTTTAAAGAAACCTGCAGAGTAGCCATCGGGACCTGGAGACTTCCCATCTCCAATACTGAACAATGCCTCATTTATCTCTGCATCAGAAACTGGAGCAATCATCAGGACTTTTTGGGATTCACTCAAGATAGGGCCATTTGCAGTAGTCTGACAGTCAACCCCAGAACAGGGTATCTCCACCCCCAGCAACTCCTTATACAACAACAACAACAAAACCAAGCCTTAGTCCCACTAAGTGGGGTCGGTTATATGAATCATTTTCCACCAATTTATGCGATCATGGACCATTTCTTTTGATAGATTCAAAGATATTAAATCCTTACTCACTATCTCCTCCCAAGTTATTTTAGGTCTACCCCTACCCCTTCTACTCCCCCCCACAGTAACTAAGTCACTCTTCCCCACAGGTGCACTATAAGGTCTACGTTGCAAGTGTCCATACCATCTGAGTCGTCTTTTCCTTATCTTATCTTCTATAGGAGCTACACCTAACTTACCACGAATATGTTCATTCCTTAATTTATCTTTCAATGTTATACCACTCATCCATCTAAGCATCCTCATCTCGGTAACTTTTACTTTTTGGATATTATGTTTCTTCGTCGCCCAACATTCTGATCCATATAGCATAGCTGATCTTATAGCTATCCTATAAAACTTCCCTTTCAATTTTAAGGGTATTCTATGATCACATAGAACACTTGAAGAACTTCTCCATTTTACCCAACCTGCTTTAACTCTATGCATTACATCATCTTCAATTTCTCCTTCAGCTTGCATAATAGATCCAAGGTATCGAAATCTACAAGTGCTATTTATTTCTTCATCATCAAGTTTAACTTTGTCTCCAATATTCCTCCTATCATTACTAAAATTACATTTCATATATTCTGTTTTATTTCTACTTATCTTAAAGCCTCTAGATTCCAAAGCTTCTCTTCATAATTCTAATTTAGCCTCTACTCCATCCCTAGTTTCGTCAATTAATACAATATCATCTGCAAACAACATACACCATGGAACCTCCTTTTGAATACTCTTAGTCAATTGGTCCATCACTAAAGCAAAAAGATAAGGACTCAAAGCAGATCCTTGATGTACACCTATGGTAATTGGAAATTCTCTAGTTTCTCCATCTATAGTCTTTACACTAGTCATTACTCCATTGTACATATCCTTAATGACATCGGTATACCTACAACATACACCCTTTTTTTATAAAACCCACCATAGAACTTCCCTAGGTATCCTATCATATGCTTTCTCAAGGTCAATAAATATCATATGCAAATCCCTCTTTTTTTCCCTAAACTTTTCCATTAATCTTCTTAAAAGATAAATAACTTCTGTGGTAGATCTCTCAGGCATAAAATCAAATTGATTTTCTGAGATCTTCTTTTCTAACCTTAATCTTTGTTCAAGCAACTCTTTATAGAAGCCCAAAAATTCCTCTATGATCTGGTCGTAGGACTTAGTCTGTTCCCCATTTGCTTTTGCGATAGTGGAAATATGATTTTTGTTAGTATTCCTTCTCATCAGAGCATGAAAGAAGGCAGAGCCTCTATCACAGTCCTTAAGGTATGTACACTTTGAGACTTGAGCCAAGAACATTCTATTTGCTCCCTCTAGCTTAAGAGCTTCCCCTTTCTTAGCTTCCAATGCCCTCTGTAAAACAGAATTACATGGATCATCATGAGGCAACTGTTGAACGTTCAACAACTCAGCAGAAGCCTTCTTAGCTCGCACTGAGATATGAAAAAAGTGAAGGAAGTTCAGATCTCTTAGAGGCTTCTTCAGGGACTATAATTTCCTGGCAAGGCAGAATTGCTTACACCCCTGAACACATTCCATCCACTATTTTACGTACGGATAAAATCAAAATTTTACTATTTAAAAAAAATTATAAGATGATTTAGAACCCTTTAACTGACTCAAATCAATACAACCACACTTGCTATTACTTTTTTCTTCTCTTTTATTTTTTTTTCTTCTTTATCTCCCATAAATGAAGACGAGGAGCAGGGGAAGAGATTGGGAGAGAAAATCACACAGCCCCATCTCTATCAATTGCTGTATTTTCAAAGGAGCATGTGGTGAGGTGAATGAATCAGGGAGCAGGCGAGAGGGGACAACAACCATATTTTTTCCTTTCACGAGGTGAGCCTAATCCTGGCATCCCGGGTTCGATTCCTGCAACGGGCGCCTGAAATTACTTCTCTGTGGTGGGTGGGGCTCCTGCTACAGGGCGTGAGATTAGTTACACGCCAGTGCGTGCGGACCGTAAAACGGACGTGCGTTAACGGCTGTGGATACCCGGCGTTACCCAAAAAAAAAAAATAAATAAATAAATATAACATTTTGGAAATTGTGTTTAAAGTAAGTGGGGGTTATTATTGATGTTGAGGGAATCTTTTAAGCTTTGAAATAAAGATGTCAATTATGGCATTATCCCTTTTACTTTCTTGACAAATGAGGGTGAGACAAAGTCTTCCATCCTTTTCCTTTCCTCCTGCATTTTCTTTTTATTTGCTTGGTGCTTTCCTTTTTGTCCTATTGTCAAAGGAAGATGCCTTGCATCTTCCCCACCTTACCTTTATCTTTGAATATCATCTCAAGGAAACGTCCATATACATACAAAAGCAAATGGGCACTTCATTCAATAGTTATTGTGTTTTAATTTTTTATTCTAGTAATAATATAATATAATAATAGTAAATTCTATAATGTATATTTTTTAAAAAAAAAATTACTTACATATATTTTAAGATGTTGAAAAACTATTGGACATAAAAATAAAAATAACTAGTGATGGGTTAGTTAGAGAATATTTATGATGTATTTAAAAGTTAAAAATAAAATGCTAAATCACGAACAAGGATATAATATAAAGTTAAAAATGAGTACGAACTCTAACTCTAAAAGTTTTAGTGGTTCATTGCTCAATCAATCTTTAAAACAAATTATCAATTTGATCAATTAAAATTTAATTTAAATTGACCTTCCCAATAATCTTTATTTCAGATTTTTGACACATGTTTAACTTCTCTTTTCTTTTCTTGCAAGTTTAAAATAATAAATTTAAAGATTACTAGCCTACCTCTTGCTCTTCTTCTTTTTATTGTATTTTTTCGTTTTTTTTTAATGTAAAATTTGTTTCCCTATATTTCCCTTTTCTCAATATTTCTTTTTTTTTTTTTGTATTTTTTTCATGAAGAAAATAAAATGTTGTTTATTTGTGTTATATAAGGGTCCGGACTATTTTGGGTGTTTACAAGTAGCATTTGGTACAGAGGAAAAATATAGAGGAAAATGAGTTTCATTCTTATTTTAATTTCTTTTCTTTTTTTCAACCAAAATCTTCTATCCAAATAGGTCCTTAAAGTAATGCTAAAACAAATAAATGTCAAATATGAATCATGCATTCATAATGGCTAGTTTGGATCAAGGATCTTGTTTAGAAAAGAAAAAAGATTTGATACATTTTTTATTTACTCGAGTATTTTCTAAGTTCCAAACGACCGTAAAAGTCAAATTTTTTTTTTTTAATATCACCCTACACAAGTTTACATAGTTTTACCTTATTGATGAGGACACACATTGATCAAGCACTAAATTTTTTTCACATATCAAAGTCCATGTGATTTTGTTGGCCTAAGACTTACAATTTTTATTTTGATGATAACAAATAAATGGTATGTTTAATATGTTTTAAATAAAAGTTTTTCAGTAAAGTAACAAAGTTCAAGTGTATAAGGAAGTTTATGGATTACAAAGGATCCTTGAAGAACACAAAGGAAAGCTTATGGATTATAAAAGAGCTTGAAAGACAAAGTTATACTGAGAAAAACTCAAAGGAAAGATTGAAATCACAAAGATGATGGAAGAACAAGATTGAAGAGTAAAAGAATTATATTTTTTTTAGGATATTCTCAATGTAAGTACTTCAAAGTTAATCTCAAATATAAAGTGGTTTGAAGCTCATAAAAATTCAAAAATATGTTTTTATATATATACTCTAAAGAATATTTCTCAAATCAATAAAAAGAAAGGGTTTAAGAAAAGAAAATTTTTTGAAATAATGAAGTTTTTGAACATATTTATTTCAAAATATTTGAAAATGATTTTTAGGATTCTTTGGGAGTAATTGATGGCTTCTAAAAACATCTATAAATTGAAAAGTTTCAAAGGTTTAAACATTATTTATTGAGGCAATATTGAAAGGTTTTTGAAATTAAGCAATTCTCAAAGTTTTCAGATCTAGCAATTTTCAAAGTTTTCAGATCTAGTAATCTTCAAAGTTTTTAGATCAAGTAACTTTTCAAAGGTTTTTAGATCAAGCGATCTTCAAGTATTCAAATTTCTCAAAGGATCTAAAACTCTCTTGTGCTTAAAATTCTGATCTACTATTGATTTATACTTTGAAGCAAAGCTTTTAAAAATCAGAATCTTTCATTTTCTTTGAAAAATTATTTGGTAATTCATACTATGTATTGAGCTTCAAATTTCTTATATTTGAATTACCTTAGAGTATAAGTGAGCTGATCATTGTACTAATTTACTCTATTGTGAGAGTTTTCTTCTGTGCACAAAATTTCTTTATCATCGTTCTTAGACGATTTAGAGTTGTTGAGTCGTTGGACCATACAAGGGATTGTTGTTTGGAGAGGTGGACTCTAGCCTAACAGAAGGAGTGGTTGTAAGTAGGTGTTGTTCCACCAGGTAACAAAACTAATATAGTGGAATCCTTTGGTGTTTTGCCAAAGGCGAGGACGTAGGCTGTGTTGAAGCCGAACCTCGTAAAAATCTTGTGTTTTTCTCTCTGCTTCACTTACTATTGTTGTATGATTTAAAAGTGCAGGTTGCAGGTTCTTAAGTGAGAAAGAAATAAAAGTACTTAATATTTAGAAAATACATTTTGATTAATCGTTTTTCGGAAACCCAAAAAAGGAATACGTTGATTAATCTGCGAAAATCTTGATCAAGTAAAGTGCATACTAAAAGTCTATAAGGAAATCAACAAAAGCTCTAATATTCTTGGTTGAGTGATTGAATTATCTTGATTTCATTATTTGACTTGTGAATTTAAATTTCAGTATTTTTAAGTGTGGCTATTGTTTATGTATCTTGTTTCTGGGTAATTAAAAACAAGAACTTAAAAATCATTAAAATATAAAAAGAATCTAATTCACCCCCCCTCTTGGGAAGCTATTCCACATTTCAATTGGTTTCAAAGACTAGTTATAGAAATTCCTAACAAGAAACTATAAAAAGATCTAATGGCAAATATTGGAGTAGCACCCTTTGGTGAAGGTCAATCTTCAACCCGTCCACCAATCTTTTGTGGACACAATTATACTTTTTGGAAAAAGAGAATGGAAATATACCTCTAACACATGGATTGGAAAGCTTGGGAAGTTGTTATGGATGGAAATCTTATCCCCACTAAGTTAGTTGATGGAAAACATATTCCAAAAGAAAAGAAAGACATGACCGACTTAGATTATAAAATGCTTCAAATAAATGCAAGTGCTATAAATGCGTTATATTGTGCATTAGATGCTAATGAGTTTAATCGAGTCATGGCTTGCAAAATAGTTAAGGAGATTTGGGATAAAATAGAAGTAACTTATGAAGGAACCATTGATGTTAGAGATAATAGGATAGACATGCTAACAAGTGAATACGAAGCATTCAAAATGAATTCTGATAAAACAATATCAAGCATGTACACCAGATTTACCCACATAATAAACTCCTTAAGTGCCTTAGGAAAAACCTATACTACATATGAAATGATCAGAAAGATTCTAAGAGGTCTACCCTCTATTTGGGAACTAAAGGCCACAGCTATCACGGAAGGTAGAAACCTTAAGACTACTTCTTTGGATGAACTTATAGGTTCATTTCTTACATATGAAATGACATTAAAAGAACGAAATCCTGAACCAAAGCATAAAAGATCCATAGCTCTAAAAGCATCTAGCCATAGCACTGGTGAAGAGGAAAGTGAAACAAGTGACTTAAATCAAGATGAATTGGCATTCATTACTAAGAGACTAGGAAAATTCTATAGAAGAAATAAAAGGTTTCCTAGAAAATTCTATAAAAAGAAAATTGAAAAAGAGATATAAGTATGAAAGAAAATAAAAGTAAGAATGAACCAATCTGTTATCATTGCAAAAAGCCAGGGCGTATTAAACCGGAGTGTCCATTATTCAAGAAAGACAAGAAGAAAAAGAAGGAAGCAATGAAAGCTACTTGGGATGACTCAAGCTCCAGTGAAACTGAAACCGAATCAAGTGAACAAGAGATGGCAAATATATGCTTCATCGCAAACGATGAAGAGGTAAATTCTTATTACTCTTCGATAGAATCTCAAAATGTGTCTTGTGATGAGTCATGTGATAGTTTGCCTTCTTATAATGAATTACAAACTGAATTATTTTCACTACATAAAAGATTTATAAAAGTGTCTAAAAGAAATATAACTTTGAAATATCAAAATCAAGAACTCGTAAAGCAGCTTGAAACATTCAAAGTTATTGAAGAAGAAAGAAACACTTATATGAAGAAGTTGGAAGAAGAAATAAACATAGCAAAACAAGAGTTAGATAAAACTCATAAAAATGATTTGAGTAAGAAAGATTTAGAAATAAATGAACTCAAAAAGGTAATTGAGGATAAAGAAAAGATTGTCTATAATTTTACTGAAGGTAAAGAAAACTTTGAAAAGATGATTGGACAACAAAGGCTTCATGGAAATAAAGAAGGAATAGACTACAACGGTAAAACAAATAAAAGGTATAAAAAGCTATACATGGGATATTTTGTTAAGGAAGCTAAGTTTTATGCTAGTACTTCATCAAATAACAAACATGAACACACAACTTGCTATATGTGCAAGACTAAAGGTCATATAATGTTCAATTGCCCATTAAAGAAAAAATATGTTAAAATTCAAGGAGAATGGAAAACAAATAGTGGAACCAACAATAAAACAATGAAAATCAAAAGAATCTGGGTTCCAAAAACTAACACATAGTGTCCCTCATTATAGGTTTGCCTTAGGACAACAACGACAACGGACAAATGGTACTTAGACAACGGATGCTCAAGGCATATGACCGGTGACAAGACCAAGTTCACTACCTTAACACAAAAGGATGGGGGATATGTCACTTTTGGTGACAATGCCAAAGGTAAAATTGTTGGTATCGAAAAAATTGGTAAAGAATCTTCACTCACTATAGATAATGTGCTATTAGTGGAAGGACCAAAACATAATTTTTTAAGTATTAGTCAATTAAGTGGTAAAGGGTTCGAAGTAATGTTCATGAAAGAAAAATGTGTTATCCAGAATCCCAAAAATAAAGAAACCTTGTTTATGGCTCATAGAATAAATAATGTTTATTGTATAAATATTGAGAAAATAGCAAATCAAAACATAACTTGTTTAATAGCTATGAATGAAGTAAGTTGGTTATGGCATAGGAAATTAGGACATGCCAGTATGGACCTACTATCTAAATTATCTAAGAAAAATCTTGTAAAATGATTACCAAACATTAAGTATGTAAAAGACAAGATGTGTGATGCTTGTCAAAAGGGAAAACAAGTAAAAACAAGTTTCAAAAAGAAAAAATTCATATCCACCAAAAGACCCCTAGAACTCCTACACTTAGACTTATTTGGTCCAACTAGAATCTTAAGCTTAAGTGGAAAACAATATGCTTTTGTAATAGTAGATGATTTTTCAAGATTTACTTGGGTAATCTTTTAGCAAATAAAGATGAAGTTTGCAATCAATTAATAACCTTATGCAAGAAACTACAAAATGAGAAAGGTTATAATATAACAAGCTTTAGAAGTGACCAAGGAAGAGAGTTTAAAAATACGGAAGTTGATAAATTTTATAATGAACATGAAATAACTCACAATTTTTTAGCACCTAGAACTCCACAGCAAAATAGAATTGTTGAAAGGAAGAATAGAACCTTGTAAGAAACGGCGAGAACAATGCTCAATGAAAATAGTTTATTTAAATATTTTTGGGCGGAAACTGTAAATACAGCATGCTACATTGTAAATAGGGTATCAATAAGATCAAAAATAGATAAAACACCATATGAACTTTGGAAAGGTAGAAAACCAAACATATCCTACTTTCATGTATTCTGTTGTAAATGCTTTATCTTAAATACTAAAGATGACCTAGGAAAATTTGATACAAAATCGGATGAAGGTATTTTCTTAGGTTATTCTATAAATAGTAAAGCTTATAGGATTTATAATAAAAGAACTTCTACAATTATGGAATCAATTCATATAACTTTTGATGAATCAAACCATTATAACATTAAAGATATGAATGATGAAAAGGAAGTCACTTCACAAAAGGAAGAAGTTCTTGAAATAAAAGAGGAAAAGAACAATGATGCATTAAATGAAAACCTTTCAGAGAAACTGAAACTTCCTAAAGAGTGGAAATATGAAAAAAATCACCCAAAAGAACAAATTCTTGGTGAAACATCAAAAGGAATAACCACTAAAGCCTCACTAAAAAGTATTTGTAATCATTATGCTTTTTTATCCCAAGATGAACCAAAAAATATTGAAGATGCTTTAAAAGATGATTCTTGGATTATAGCTATGCACGAGGAATCAAATCAATTCGAAAGAAGTCAAGTATGGGAACTAATACCAAAACCCAAAGATAAATCAAGCATAGGAACTAAATTGGTGTTTAGAAATAAGAAGGATGAAAATGGAGTTGTTGGAAGAAACAAAGCTAGGCTAGTGGCACAAGGGTACAATCAAGAAGAAGGAATTGATTATGATGAAATTTTTGCACCTGTGGTAAGAATGGAAGCTATTAGGATGCTTTTAGCCTATGCAGCCCATAAGGATTTTAAGTTATATCAAATGGATGTGAAGAGTGCATTTTTAAATGGATATATAAATGAAGAAGTATATGTAAAACAACCTCCAGGGTTTGAAAATTCTAAAAATTCAAACCATGTATTCAAACTAACAAAAGCTCTTTATGGTTTAAAATAAGCTCCAAGAGCTTGGTATGAGAGGTTAAGTAAATTCTTACTTAAAAATGAATTTACAAGAGGAAAGGTTGATAGTACCTTATTCATTAAAACTAAAACAAAGATATGCTATTAGTTCAAATATATGTGGATGATATTATATTTGGAGCTACAAATAAAGATCTATGTAAAGAATTTGCCACATGTATGCAAAAAGAGTTTGAGATGAGCATGATGGGAGAATTAAATTACTTTCTTGGATTACAAATCAAACAAACGAAAAATGGAACTTTCATAAATCAAACTAAATACATTAAAGACATGTTAAAAAAGTTTGATATGGAAGAAAGTAAACCTATAGGAACTCCTATGATTACTTCAACTAATCTTGAGAAAGATGAAAAAGGGAAACAAGTTGATACTAAGTACTATCGAGGAATGATAGGAAGCTTACTCTATTTAACAGCAAGTAGGCCAAATATTATGTTTAGTGTATGTATGTGTGCAAGGTTTCAGTTAGCTCCTAAGGAATCACACCAAACAACAGTCAAAAGAATCCTTAGGTATCTATTAGGCACACTTGAACTAGGTTTATGGTATCCAAAGGAATCTGGATTTGATATGATTAGTTATTCAGATGCAGACTTTGCTGGATGTAAAATAGATAGAAAAAGTACAAGTGGAACGTGTCATTTTCTAGGACATTTTTTAGTCTCATGGTCTTCAAAGAAACAAAAATCTGTAGCATTATCCACAACAGAAGCAGAATACATTGCTGCAGGAAGTTGTTGTGCACAAACATTGTATATGAAATAGCAATTAAAATATTTTCACATACAATATCAAACTATTCCTATCAAATGTGACAACACAAGTGCTATTAATATTTCAAAAAATCCAGTGTCTCACTCAAGAACAAAACACATTGACATAAGACACCATTTTTTAAGAGATCATGTGCAAAACGAAGATATAATGCTAGAATTTGTAAATACACATGATCAATTAGTAGATATTTTCACAAAACTTTTGTCATAAGAAAGATTCATATTTATAAGAAGAGAATTGGGCATGCTTCATAGTCGAGAAGTACTCTAAACACTGTTCTGCTTGGTAGGCGATTGCCACCAAGATGTCAGGCGATTGCCAGGCTACTGTCTTTTAAAATTCCACATAGACAGGTGCCTGCCACATTCAAGCAGGCGACTGCCCCGCGGCGGGTAGGGTTTAAAATCCTATTTTAAGTCATTTTAAAACCACCAGGTGCCTGACTATTCATTTTCTCTCTGAAATCTTTCGTCTCTATCACTTTCCATACACAAATCTTGCTCAAATCATCCTGAAACCAAGTATCTAATCCTTCCTACTCACTAAATCCCAAACTTACCTTAGGGTTTCCTTGTTTTCTTTCTCCATACAAATATGCCTCGATCCAAATCCGTTGGTGTCAAGGGATCCTCATCATCAACAAGGATCAATAATGATGAAGTGGAGAAATGGTTGGTCACTCCACACGCTAAGCACCTTTACCGAAATCAAATAGCTTCAACTGATCCGATTTTAGGTAAGGTTCTTGATGTAACGTTCTTTAATTCCGATTTTCCCGAAATCATGGAACTCTTTAAGAACATTGGGTGGGATAAGTTTATTACCTACCAAGCTAAAGGCTATTATCCCAATGTTGTACGAATTTTTTATGCAAACATGGAACGATGCAATGATGGAATCAAAACAAATTTGCTTAGGCAAAATATCCATCTAAATCCCATATCCTTGGGAAAGATTCTTCGTATGAAGCCAGGGGATTTTGAGGTTCATATTATTGAGAAGTAATGGATTATGACTCAAGGTTTTACCCCACAAGAGTTTTTACCTTTGGTCATGATTGAAACTCCTGTTAACTTTGGGCATCCTCCACTTTATAAGCAGCTTAACCTGAAAGCCCTAATTCAGCATAAGCTCATTACAAACAACATCTTACCACGATCCGGTTCTCATGACCATATCTTGTTTCTAGATTGTTTTGTAATGTGGTACATTCTCAAAGGAAAGAAGATGGATCTTCCAAGTTTTATCATCCAGTGGATTATAATGTTTTAACATTGAATATGGTTTTTGCTCATTTTAATGTTTTAACACCATCATTCAACTTCACTAGCAAGACTTACTATGATATCTTTTCTGATACCGTTCTCAAACGGATGGGGTATAAGAATTCTCCACAAGGGTGGTTTCATAAAGGACATAGGAATGTCTCATCTGCTCCACCACTTCCTTCATCTTCCATTTCAACACCTTCAGTTCAGCTTGCTCCAAACACTCCTTCATGGTTTGTTTCATTTTTTAACCATTATATGACATTCAGTGAATGTATGAAATCTGGCTTTGGTACTCTGCAAGAGAAGGTTACCTCCATAGAAACTCTTTGTTCACATATTGATAAGCGAGTTGAAAAGATTGAGCAACAGTTGACCAGTTCTTCTAAGGAAAATCTCCTATGAGGATCAGTTCTGCTACATCCAGTGAGGATGAATCTGGTGACCAAAAGAAAGGAGATGATGAAAGTGAACAAGAGGAAGGAAATAATGAATCTGGAGAACAAGAGGAATGAGATGATAAGAGTGACGACCAAGAGGAAGGAGATGATGAGAGTGAATCCATGGAAGCTTCTGACTGATATGTTTTCATCTATAAACTATTTGTCACTTTTATGTGCTGTTCTGTATTTTAAGCTTTATCGGATAGGTTGTACCTAATATTCTAAAACTAGTAATTTGACTTGCAGCATTTCTCTATTTTTGTATCTCTTTCTCCTTTTTGATTGATGTCCAAAGGGGGAGAAATGTTTCACAGAAGAAGTTGTAAGTGCAAAAATATGATATACTATGGTTTGTGAAATTTTAATGGATTATCTTTGTACTTGTATGTATATACATGGATTATCTTTTGGACTTATATGCATGAATCATACATTTAAAAAATATATCATGCTTATTGATAAGGGGAGCCATGAGTATTAAAATATTATTTTTGCTCTCGATTTGTCATCATAAAAAAGGGGGAGATTGTTGGCCTAAGGCTTACAATTCTTATTTTGATGATAACAAATAAATGATATACTGAATATGTTTTAAATAAAAGTTTTTCAGGAAAGTAACAAAGCTCAAGTGTATAAGGAAGTTTATGGATTACAAAGAATCCTTGAAGAACACAAAGGAAAGCTTATGGATTATAAAAGAGCTTGAAGGACAAAGTTATACTGAGAAAAGCTCAAATGAAAGATTGAAATCACAAAGATGATGGAAGAACAAGATTGAAGACTAAAAGAATTATATTTTTTTTTTAGAATATTCTAAATGTAAGTACTTCAAAGTTAATCTCAAATATAAAGTGGTTTGAAACTCATAAAAATTCAAAACTATGTTTTTATATATATACTCTAAAGAATATTTCTTAAATCAATAAAAAGAAAGGGTTTAAGAAAAGAAATTTTTTTGAAATAATGATGTTTTTGAACATACTTATTTCAAAATATTTGGAAATGATTTTTAGGAATCTTTGGGAGTAATTGATGGCTTCTAAAAACATCTATAAATAGTCAAAAGCTTCAAAGGTTTAAACATATTATTTATTGAGGCAATATTGAAAGGTTTTTGAAATTAAGCAATTCTAAAAAATTTTCAGATCCAGCAATTTTCAAAGTTTTTAGATCAAGTAACTTTTCAAAGGTTTTTAGATCAAGCGATCTTCAAGTATTCAAATTTCTCAAAGGATCTAAAACTCTCTTGTGCTTAAAATTCTGATCTACTATGGATTTATACTTTGAAGCAAAGCTTTTAAAAATCAAAATCTTTTATTTTCTTTGAAAAATTATTTGGTAATTCATACTACGTATTAAGCTTCAAATTTCTTATATTTGAATTACCTTAGAATATAAGTGAGCTGATCATTGTACTAGTTTACTCTATTGTGAGAATTTTCTTCTGTACACAAAATTTCTTTATCATCATTCTTAGACAATTTAGAGTTGTTGAGTCATTGGACTATACAAGGGATTGTTGTTTGGAGAGGCGGGCTCTAGCCTAACAGAAGGAGTGGTTATAAGTAAGTGTTGTTCCGCCAAGTAACGAAACTAATATAGTGAAATCCTTTGGTGTTTTGCCAAAGGCGAGGATGTAGGCTGTGTTGAAACCGAACCTCTTAAAAATCTTGTGTTTTTCTCTCTGCTTCACTTACTATTGTTGTATGATTTAAAAGTACAGGTTGCAGGTTCTTAAGTGAGAAAGAAATAAAAGTACTTGATATTTAGAAAGTACGTTTTGATTAATCGTTTTGCGGAAACCCAAAAAGGGAGTACGTTGATTAATCTGCGGAAATCTTGATCAAGTAAAGTGCATACTAAGAGTTTATAAGGAAATCAACAAAAGCTCTAATATTCTTGGTTGAGTGATTGAATTATCTTGATTTCATTATTTGACTTGTGAATTTAAATTTATGTATTTTTAAGTGTGACTATTGTTTATGTATCTTGTTTCTGGGTAATTAAAAACAAGAGCTTAAAAATCATTAAAATATCAAAAGAATCCAATTCACCCCCCCTCTTGAGAAGCTATTCCACATTTCAGATTTTACTCGAGATGAATAAATAATATCTTTTCGGGTTATGTTTAAATTTATTGTCTATTATTATGCTTATACATTATAACAAATTTAATGTTCTAGGGTAACTTGTTGAGCTCTTCCTATTTCTACATTATACAATATTAATAAAATTACAAAAGTTTGAAACAATTGGTCTACAATAATAATATTATTGTGACGCCCCGATTTTTCATACCATATTTTTTTTTTGCATTATATTTATCGGAAACGTTAACACCCCGATACCATATGTATCACCTAACCCGCATTGGGCATCGGTATACCGGTCACATTATATTTCAAATACTTATTAGCGGAAGACAATATATACATACGCCATAGCGAATATACATACCAGAGTATAATCCATCCAAAAATACATACATCAACCAATACACCAAAATAACAAAACTCCAGGGGAAACATCCATCCCTAGATCAAACACTCACCCTATATATTAGGGTCTCTGCTCCACTCTATCTGGGAGCTCTATTACTAATTCAATCTTGGTTTCTTGAAATATTTAATACTTGGGTGAGACACATCTCAATAAGACGAAATAAGTTATTGACAGTGTGTGGCAATATGAGTGCGATTACATCAATATACATACATATATATATATATATATATTTGGTCAAAACATTATTCATCTGATATGATATCTGATATGTGCAAATAGCTATATAAATATAAAACAAAAATGTTATAAACTTTATGTCCCATTTTCCAGTTTCATTTATTTTTCTCATCTTTTATTTCAGTTTATTTCCATTATATCATTCTTTTCTCATTTATTCGGCCCATGAGTATCCTCAGTTTCCTTTCCATATCATGTTTGTAACTCATGGTCATTTCCAGTCTGATATCCAGCCCATGGTTACGCTCTGTAACCATAACATGTCATGTTTGTAACCCATGGCTGCCCTAAGGATTTTTCTTCATGTCATGCTTCCCCCCATTGTCAAGGTTAGGTGGCCCGAAGGCTAGATCTAACCGCGGTTGACCCACCCGGTTAGATAAATCAAATAATACCATATACTTGTCTGTAGCAACGAATGGCCTGCCACATACCCTAGTCCAGAATCCAGGGGGCAATAAACAACTTTACTCTGACCCATTCGCAGTGCCACGCCACATGCTCCATGAGTTCGTGTGGTTGCCCTTTTCAACCGCTAGCATCGGTACCATGCTCGGTTATTGACAGTGTGTGGCAATATGAGTGCGATTACATCAATATACACATATATATATATATATATAAATATATATATAAATATATTTGGTCAAAACATTATTCATCTGATATGATATCTGATATGTGCAAATAGCTATATAAATATAAAACACAAATGTTATAAACTTTATGTCCCATTTTCCAGTTTCATTTATTTTTCTCATCTTTTATTTTAGTTTATTTCCATTATATCATTCTTTTCTCATTTATTCGGCCCATGAGTATCCTCAGTAACCTTTCCATATCATGTTTGTAACTCATAGTCATTTCCAGTCTGATATCCAGCCCATGGTTATGCTCTGTAACCATAACATGTCATGTTTGTAACCCATGGCTGCCCTAAGGATTTTTCTTCATGTCATGCTTCCCCCCATTGTCAAGGTTAGGTGGCCCGAAGGCTAGATCTAACCGCGGTTGACCCACCCGGTTAGATCGATCAAATAATACCATATACTTGTCTATAGCAACGAATGGCCTGCCACATACCCTAGTCCAGAATCCAGGGGGCAATAAACAACTCTACTCTGGCCCATTCGCACTGCCACGCCACATGCTCCACGAGTCCGTGTGGTTGCCCTTTTCAATCGCTAGCATCGGTACCATGCTCGATATCATAACCCATCATCGGGATTTACATGTCCATCCATCAGGGTTTTCATTTCCATTATTTCACTTTTCTCATATCAACATTTCCTATATCAATAAATATATTCATTGTAGTTGTTACGCTGCAATATTCACAATTCCAGTATTCACATTTCATTTCCAATATCCACATTTCATTTTCAGTATTCACACTTCATCATTCACAAATCAATTCATATGTTTCATTATTCATATTGGAGGATTTCACGTTGCAGTATTTCCATATTCATATATCAAAATTCACATATCCAATATTTTCAATATTCGTAAAATAATATTCCTCGTAGATTTCTCATTTTCTACTGTTTCATTCTCAGCATTTCAATTTTAGAATTCATCTCATAATAATATATAAGCAAATATAGGAATATATCACTTTTCATAAATTTCATTATTTGCAGTATGCATGTCACGCCCCAAACGTTGAGTTCGGTCTTCTAAACTGCTCAATTCCTGATTTTTTTTTTTTTTTAGTTTGAAAATTTTGCTCTGCTATCTTTCTTGGCTCTTTTTTTAAAAATATTTTTTGAGGTTTTGAAAATATATCTAAGTCCATAGATGTCCTTTAATGATGTTCATGAAATGCATGAGTCCTAAGGTCATTCTAGGATATAATTTGAGCCTCAAATTAAATCATATGAAATGTAAGTACATTTAGTTCTAAATACTTATTTCAATGACGTTCTTGAACTAGTCGCTTGCATCTTGATTCTCCAACTCTTTTATATCCATGAATTGTGCCAAGTTTTATGCTTTAATCTTCATGGCTTCCACGACTTGTTATCCTTCCGTGCATGCTTAATATAGTTCATGTTCACAATCTCAGTGCACAGATCAAATACTAAGTGATTTGTCATTATCAAAACTGGATTGGACTCATAGAATCAACAATCTCCCCATTTTTTATGATAACAAATACACGAGTAAAAATATATAATGGGTTACGCCTAACAAGGCTCCCCCTCAAATAATGCATCAAATATTCAATAAATGAAATTATGCTCATGCCAAATGAAATATGCTCATGTTCATACACGCGTTGTTTAACATGATTCCAAATGAAACATGCTCATGTTCATATACAAATTGTTTATCCTGATTCTTCTCTTATAGCCTAATTTTTCTCCCCTTTACACAATTAGATTTTCCAACAATTTTTGCTATTGATTTTTCTTATTTTTGCTCCTGATTTTTCTCCCCCTTTTGACATCAACAAAAATGTGTATAATAAGAAAACATGAGTAGACATAACCTTATGTTCTTCTCCCCTTTGAAATCTTGAAGTTTTAAACTTGTTCAACCATTAGATTTACAAAAAAGGAAAACAAATTTACTTCTCCCCCTTTTGACATCAACCATCCCCCTTACTAATGCATAAATTTGTGTTGTGGAATGTAAATTGCATTATGAACTTACCCAGTGTGCCAAATTTCAAAGATTATGTGAGGATACCAAATGTTAATTGATGAGATGCCAAATGTTTACATCTTAAAAATGTGATACCGAATGAGAATAAATGAGCTGACTATGAAATTTTTAACAAATTGTAAATATTAAGTGACGTTGCTCCCCCAGAATTGTGTCATCTAATATAATTATAGGTCTTGACTATGCATCAGGCCTAATTCACGCCTAATTTGGATAAACCTATCATCCGCAAGTGGTTTCGTGAATATATCTGCCCATTGTTCATCCGTGCATACAAACTCTCAAGTGTAACATCCCATTTTTGCACATGATCATGAAGAAAGTGATGTCTTATTTCTATATGCTTAGATCGTGAATGTAATATGGGATTCTTTGAGATTTTTATTGCACTCGTATTATCGCATCTTATGGGAATTTTTTCATAGCTTAATCCAAAATTTGTTAGTTGTTACTTCATGTATAGCGTTTGAGCACAACAACTACTTACCACCATGTATTCTGCCTCAGCTGTGGAAAGAGCAACTAAATTCTACTTCTTGGAAAACCAAGAGACTAACGAATGTCCTAAGAAATGACAAGTATCACTCGTGCTCTTCCTGTCCACTTTGTTACCAGCAAAATCAGCATCTGAATAGCTGATAATCTCAAAAGATGTATACTTAGGATACCATAACCCAAGTTCCATGGTTTCTATCAGGTATCTAAGTATTCGTTTGACAACTAACAAATGTGACTCTTTTGGTGCCACCTGAACTCTTGCACACAAACATACGCTAAACATTATATCAGGTCTACTGGCAGTCAGATAAAGTAAGCTATCAATCATTCCCTGATAAAGCTTGACATCTACTGGTATACCTTGTTCATCTTTGTCTAATTGCAATGAAGCGCTCATAGGTGTACCTAGTATTTTTCCATCTTCCATATTAAACTTTATGAGTAGATCTCTAATATACATCGATTGATTTATAAATATTCCATATTTCGCTTGTTTGATCTGAAGTCCAAGGAAGAAATTTAGTTCACCCATCATGCTCATTTCAAAATCATTTTGCATAGTGCTAGCAAACTCATTACACAATTCTTTATTTGTAGCTCCAAATATGATATCATCTACATATACTTGAACTAGGAGAATGTCATCTTTCTTAGATTTTATGAACAGAGTTGTATCTATATTTCCTCTGATAAATCCATTTTCTAGCAGAAAACCGCTTAGTCCCTCATACCAAGCTCTAGGAGCTTGCTTTAAACCGTGCTAAGCTTTTGTTAGTCTATAAATGTGATCTAGATTCTTATGGTTTTCAAATCCTGGGGGTTGTTCAATATATACTTCTTCACTTATGTAACCATTTAAAAATGCACTTTTGACATCCATTTGATATAGCTTGAAATCCTTAAAAATTGTATAGACTAAAAGCATTCGAATGGCTGCCATTCTAGCTACAAGGGCAAAGGTTTCTTCAAAATCTATTACTTCTTCCTGGTTATATCCTTGAGATACTAGTCTTGCTTTATTTCTAACAACTATCTCATGTTCATCTTTCTTATTCTTATATATCCATTTTGTTCCAATGATTGTCTTATCCTCAGGTCTAGGAACTAATGTCCATACTTTGTTTCTCTCAAACTGATTTAATTCTTCTTGCATGTTCTTCTTGAGATGGAAAAGCAAAATGACTAATCATATTCCTAAGTGAGGATCGTGTGGCTACTCCACTTAATGGTTCACCTATTATTTGATCAATGGGATAATTCCTTATGTACTTCCATTCTCTAGGTAGTTCATTAACCTCACTTTCAATTTGATTAGTTTCAGTGGATGGTTCTTTAATTTCATTTTTCTTTTCTGAATCATTCTCAATGGATAGTTTACCAAATTCTTTGTTTATCTCAATTTCATCTTCATTAGTTCTTTTGGAGAAGGGATTTGACTCATCGAACACTACATGAATAGATTTTATAACTGTTAATGTTTGTTTGTTATATACTCTATAGCCTTTACTATCTAAGGCATACCCTAAGAAGATACCTCATCTAATTTCACATCAAATTTTCCTAAATGTTCATTGTCTTTAAGCACAAAACATTTACAGCCAAAGACATGAAAATATGATATATTTGGTCTATGGCCATTCCATAACTTGTAAGGGGTCTTATTTAGAGATGGTCTAATCAAAACTTTATTTAGAACATAACAGGCGGTATTCACTGCCTCAGCCCAGAAGTACTTAGGAAGTTTATATTCGTTAAGCATAGTTTTGACCATTTCTTGTATAGACCTATTTTTCCTTTCAACTACACCACTCTGTTGTAGTGTTCTAAGAGCCAAAAAATTATGGGCAATTCCTAATGAATTACAGTAGTCTTCCATGCCTTGATTTTTAAATTCTCTACCCCTATCACTTCAAATTTTAGTGATAGTATATCTCTTTTCATTGTGGATTTTCTTGCATAGGTTTATGAATTGTTTGCACGCTTCATCTTTGTGACCTAAGAATAGTACCCATGTATATCTTGAAAAATCATCAACTATGACAAATGCGTATGATTTTCCTCCTAAACTCTGAATTGGGTTTTGACCAAATAAATCTAAGTGTAGCATTTGAAGTGGCCTAGTAGTGGAAATTTTTTTCTTCTTCTTAAAGCTCGTTTTTGCTTATTTTCCTAGTTGACAAGCCTCACAAATTTTATCTTTGATGAATTTTGTCCTAGACAGTCCCTGAACTAAGTCTCCCTTAACTAGTTTAGATATTAAGTCCATGTTTGTGTGTCCTAGTCTCCTATGCCAAATCTAACTAATTTCATTTATAGTAGAAAACATGTCACACTTTGGGAGGTTAAGTTATCAAAATTGGTGGTATATACGTTTTCATGACGCTCAGCAGTGAACAATATTTTATTATCAGTTTTGTGTTCAACAATGCACTTGTCATGTTCAAAAGACACTTTGTAACCTTTATCACACAGTTGGCTTATACTCAATAAGTTGTGCTTTAAACCATCAACTAGTAAAACATCATCTATATTTGTGATGAATCATTAGCAACTTTACCTACACCTGTGATCATTCCTTTAACATTATCTCCAAAAGTGACAAATCTTTTGTTGGCCTAACTGGGCTTTTCAATCTTGTTTTGATGATAACAAAATGAAGGATATTTTAACATGCGTTATTGAGTGGTTTTAATTTAGGTCTAAGTAAAAGGACACTCACGATTAATCGTTGAAGTAAGCTGGAGATCAAAGTCAACCAAATGAAAGTTTCTTAGAACATTGAAGAAATAAAAGATACATGAAGAGCTTAAAGGCTAAGCAGACCTTGAAGTAAAGACTGAACCTCAAGAGGCTGTAAGACTTAATGATTAAGGAGATCACGCTTAGAAGGATATTTGTAAGTACTTCAAGTCATTACTGTCTAGATATGTGAAGTTCCTTAAAATACAAAGACTTAGAGACCAACATTGAAAGACTCTTGAAAATGTTTTTGAAAGTGTCAACTAAGGTTTTCAAATAAATTAGATTTTAAAGAAATCAATAAATGAAAAATATTTGAAAAAGAGGTCTGCCCTGCCGATTGACTCTATGGAGAATGTTTGAATTTCAAACTTGCAGGAAGATTGTTAAAATTGAGAATTTTTTACTTGTGGGAAGATTGTCAAAATTAAGAATCTTTGAATTTCAAACTTGCGGGAAAATTTTCAAAATTAATTTTATAATTTAATATTTTTTTTGAAAAGTTACCTAAATGGAAGATTTTCAAAATTATTTCTATAATTTAATATTTTTTGAAAAATTTACCTAAATGGAAGATTTTCAAAATTAATTCTATAATTTAATAATTTTTAAAAAGTTACCTAAATACTTCATGTTAAATGAGGAAACTTTTCTTTGAAAAAGTCTATAAATACTTCCTTTGAGCAATGAAAAAATACATAAGCAAAAATAGCAAAAAGATCAAACGAGCAATACGCCGAAGCTATATACGATCCTTACGCTGAAATTCTCCTAAAGTTTTTGTGTGCTCACATCATTTTGCTGGAGAAAAACTCTATGATATTGGTGGATTGACAAACAAGAGATTGATTATGAGTTGCATCTAAATTTTTTTTAAGAACCATTAGTGACTTCTAAACCTTTAAAACTTAACATTTTCTATTTAACTTTGGTTTTTGAAGTACGATTTAGAATTTAATTTGTACAACCTGCTCTGAATTGTGAGAGTGTTTTTGTACGCAAATCTATTTCTTTCATCTTGATCTTTGACAGTTCAGAGGTTTGTTGGATCGTTGGACTAAGCACAAGTTATTGCTTGGAGAGGTTTCTCTTCCTAAAAAAAATAGGGTAGTTGTTGTAAGGTTTTTGTTCCACTCAGAAGGAACAAGGTATAATGAATTCCTTAGGTGGTTGACCTAAGGTGAGGACGTAGGCTGGGGGAAGCCGAACCTCGTAAAAGTGGTGGTGTCACTCTCTTTCTTTTACTCTCTTTTAAATTTCAGCAAAGATATAACCTGCGTGGATGTTTTAATACCTTCATATATAAAGTACCGCGTATTGGAAATTAAGTAAACCCAACGTTTAATTTGTTTTTGAACTTGCGAAAACCAAAAGGGAGTACGTTGGTTAATCGATCTTTTTCGGAAACCGAAAGGAAGTATGTTGATTGGTTAACATCCCAAAACCTATTAGCTGAAGGTTTATTTAAATTTTGATATTGAAAAAGTGTGTGGATGTCATTTTAATATTCATATTCAAAAGCCAACTACAGAAATTGCACATTCATATATAGGGCCGCTAAATATTCCAAATTGATTTCTTGTTGTATGGTTGTTGTGCTTGAATAGTAAATTAATTGATTGTGTTTGTTGTGATTGTGGATTGATTAGAGAAAATAGGAGTTTGTGTATATTGCCCAATTAAAAAAAAATTCAAAAAATCTTTAAGAAAGTGTAAAAAGGGGCAAGAACTCATAAAAAGGAACTAAGGAATTTTTTAAATAATCCAATTCACCCCCCCCTCTTAGGACTACACCTTAGGTTTCAATTGGTATCAGAGCCCGGTTATTGCAAAACCTAACAAGTAACTATATAAAGATCAAAATGGAACAAATAGGAGTTGCTCCCTTTGGTGAGGGTCAATCCTCAACTAGGCCACCCATTTTTTGTGGATTAAATTACATTTTTTGGAAGCAACGAATGAGAATCCACCTTCAAACAATGGACTAGAAGGCGTGGAATGTTATCATAAATGGAAATTTAATCTCCACTAAACTAGTTGATGGAAAAAAAGTACCTAAAGAAGATAAAGAACTAAATGACTCAGATTACGAAATGTTGCAAATTAACTCTAATGCAATAAACGTCTTATACTGTGCACTTGATGCAAATGAATTCAATAGAATAATGACGTGTAAAATAGCCAAAGAGATTTGGGATAAATTGGAAGTAACCTATGAAGGCACGGTAATGTTAAGGAAAGTAGAATCAATATGTTAACCAGTGAATACGAAGCTTTTAGAATGAACTCCGATGAAAGTATAACAAGCATGTACACTAGGTTCACACATCATAAACTCACTAAGTGCCTTAGGAAAAAATTATTCTACCCATGAGATGATCTGCAATATTCTAAGAGCACTTCCACCTATTTGAGAACCAAAAGCCACAGCCATTACAGAAGGGAGAAATCTTAAAACAACTTCCTTAGATGAACTTATAGGATCTCTTCTAACCTATGAAATGATGTTGAAAGAAAGAAGCACTGAAAACAAAAATAAGAAGTCTATATCTCTAAAAGCTTTGAAAGAATATTCAAGTTAGGAAGATAATGAATTTAGTGAATTAGAAGATGAAGACTTAGCTCTCATAACTAAAAGACTTGGAAAATTCTTAAGAAGAAACAAAAAATTCTCTAGAAAATTTAATGGATCAAAAGCTGAAAAAAGGAGAAAGTAATAAAAAAGAATACAAAAACAAAAATGATCCTCCCACTTGTTATCATTGTAAAAAGGTCGGGCACATCAAACCGGAATGCCCACAACTCAAGAAGGAAAAGAAGAAAAAGAAGTCTGCAATGAAGGCAACTTGGGATGACACTAGTTCGAGTGAATCGGAAAATGAGTCAAGTGATCGAGAAGTAGCAAACATGCGCTTCATGGCGCATAACAAAGAGGTAAACTCTTATTATTCTCTCTTTGAAGATTCGTGTAATGAATCTTGTAGTAATTCGTGTGAAAGTATGCCCTCTTACAAAGAACTTCAAGCTGAATTACTCTTTCTACATAACAAGTTTATTAAAGTCTCAAAAAAGAACACAAACTTGAAACAATAAAACGAAGCACTTAGAAATCAACTTGAATCCGAAAAACTTGTTGAAGAAGAAAAGGACTTAAAGATTGAAGAACTTGAGAAGAAAGTAGATAACTTATTTCAAATATTAGGTAAGTCTTAAGTAAATGAAGATGGTAAAAAATGCAAGAAATAAATGATCTCAAAAACCAAATTCAAGAGAGAAAAAGTCATCTACAACTTTACCAAAGGTAAAGATAACTTCGAAAAGATGGTAGGACAACAAAGGATGGTAAACAACAAAGAAGGAATTGGTTATAATGGAGCACCAAACAAAAAAAAGAAAAACTTGTTTATGGGATATTTTGTAAATCAATCTAAATATTATGCAAGCACTTCATCAATGAATATTTATGAGCACACCACTCGCTACATGTGCAAAAATAAAGAACACATAATGTTTAATTGTCCACTTAATAAAAAGTATATTAAAGTAAAGAATGAGGGGAAGATAAATGCTAAAACTAGACAAGATTTAAAAAAAGTTAAGAAGGTTTGGGTTCCAAAAGTAACAACTTAAATCCTTTCTTACAGGTTTGCTTTAAGACCACTCCGTCTAAGGATAAATGGTACTTGGACAGCAGATATTCAAAGCATATGACGAGAGATAAATCTAAGTTCACCTCTCTTACTCAAAAGGATGGAGGATTTGTAACCTTCAGTGACAATACAAAAGGCAAGATCATCGGAATTGGTAAAATAGGTAAAGACTCTTCACTTACTATAGATGATGTCTTGTTAGTAGATGGTCTAAAGCATAATTTACTAAGCATTAGTCAACTTAGCGACAAAGGATTTGCAATAATATTTAAGAAAGACAAATGCATAATTCAAGATTCTAAGGATCAAAAGACACTATTCACCGCACATAGAATGGACAATGTATATTGCATAAACCTTGATAGCTTGATCTCTCAAGATATAACTTGCTTAGCTACCATGAGTGAAAATAGTTGGCTTTGGTATAGGAGGTTAGGACATGCAAGCATGGATCTTATATCCAAGCTCTCTAAAAAGAATTTAGTTAAAGGCTTGCCTAACACCAAATTTGTCAAAAATAAAGTCTGTGATGCTTGTCAATTAGGAAAACAAATCAAGAAAAGCTTCAAAAAGAAGAAACATATATCAACTAGTAGACCCCTAGAACTCTTATACTTAGACTTGTTTGGACCTACTAGAACCCAAAGTTTAGGAGGAAAACAATACGCCTTCGTAATCATTGATGATTACTCAAGATACACATGGGTGTTGTTCCTAGCTAACAAAGAAGAAGCTTACAACTCATTAATCACTTTATGTAAGAAACTTCAAAATGAGAAAGGGTACAATGTCTCAAATCTTAGAAGTGACCAAGGAGGAGAATTTAAGAATCAAGAGGTTGAAAAATTTTGTAATGAACATGGCATAAATGACAACTTTTCAGTACCTAGAACCCCACAACAAAATAGAGTTGTGGAAAGGAAAAATAGAACCTTCCAAGAAATGGCAAGGACTATGCTTAATGAAAATGACCTACCCAAATATTTTTGGGTCGAAGCTGTAAATATAGCTAGCTATATAATTAATAGGGTTTCCATTAGATCAAACCTAAACAAGACGCCCTATGAATTGTGGAAAAGAAAAAGACCTAACATAAATTACTTTCATGTCTTTGGATGTAAGTGTTTTGTCCTAAATAACAAAGACAACTTAGGAAAATTTGATGCTAAATCATATGAAGACATTTTCCTAGGATACTCCACAAATAGTGAAGCCTATAGAGTCTACAACAAAAGAACACTCACCATAGTTGAATCAATTCACATAGACTTTAATGAATCTAACCCTTTTTCAAGAGAAGTCAAAAATGAATAAAAAGATGATATGTTCAAAAAGGAGGATGAGATAGAAATCAAGGGAGAAAAGGAAATAAATGAAGAAAATTCAAAAGATGAGCTTAGAGAAAATATGGAATTACCAAGAGAATAGAAGTATAAGAAAGATCATCCTCAAGAAAAAATTATAGGTGAACCATCTAGAGGTGTGACCACTAGATCTTCACTAAACAACCTTTGCATTCATTATGCATTCCTATCCCAAAATGAACCTAAAGATGTTGAAGAAGCCTTTAAGGATGAATCTTGGATAGTTGCAATGCAACAAGAATTAAACCAATTTGAAAGAAGCCAAGTATGGAAATTAGTACCCAAACCAAAAAATCATTCGATCATAGGAACTAAATGGGTATTTAGAAATAAAAAAGGATGAAAATGGTATAATCACTAGAACCAAAGCTAGACTTGTAGCAAAGGGGTACAATCAAGGAAAAGGAATAGATTATGATGAAACCTTTGTCCTCATAGCTAGAACGGAAGCTATTAGAATGTTGTTAGCCTATGCTTCCTACATAGAATTTAAGTTACTCCAAATGGATGTCAAAAGTGCATTCTTGAATGGGTATATCAATGAAGAGGTATATGTTGAATAACCCCCTAGTTTTGAGGATATTGAAAATTCTAACCATATATTTAGACTAATTAAGGCTTCGTATGAACTAAAATAGGCCCCTAGGGCTTGGTATGAAGACTTAGTAGATTTCTAATTGAGAATAGATTTTCAAAAGGAAAAATTGATAGTACCTTGTTCATTAAAAATAAGGAAGATGACATATTTTTAATTCAAATCTATGTAGATAATATAATATTTGGCGCTACAAATGAAAAATTTGAAATGAGCATGATGAGAAAATTAAACTATTTTCTTGGACTACAAATTAAACAAGCAAAGAATGAGACTTTTATAAGTCAATTCAAATACATAAAAGAAATGATAAAAAAATCTGGTATGTAAAATAGTAAACTCATAGGCACACCAATGAGTACCACCATCAGCCTAGACAAAGATGAAAAGGGAAAATCCATAGACACAAAGCACTATAGAGGTATGATTGGAAGTCTATTATATCTAATAGCTAGTAGACCCAATATAATGTTTAGTGTGTGTACGTGTGCACGTTTTCAATCAACACCTAAGGAATCACCCCACATAGTTGTTAAAAGAATCCTAAGATACTTAATAGGCACTATGGACTTAGGACTATGATACCCTAAAGACACTGGTTTTGAAATGATCAGTTATTCAAGTTGTAAGATAAATAGAAAAAGCACAAGTGGCACATGCCACTTCTTATGAAGATCTTTAGTTTCTTGGTTTTCTAAGAAACAAAATTTCGTGGCTTTGTCAACTGCTGAGGCCGAATATGTAGCAACTGGTAGTTGTTGTGCACAAAATCTTTACATGAAACAACAATTAAAAGATTTACTTTGATATACACAACTGTACCAATTAAGTGTGATAATCCAAGTGCAATTAACATATCTAAAAATCCTATTTCACACTCAAGAACAAAGCACATTGACATAAGACACCACTTTCTAAGAGATCATGTACAAAAAGAAGACATCATTTTAGAATTCATCAATACAAATGATCAATGGGCTGATATCTTTACTAAACCACTTTCAGAAGATAGATTTATAACCATTAGAAGAGAGCTTGGTTTACTACATAGTAGAGAAACAAACTAAAATGACAAAGCTTAAAGAAAAATCTACAGTCAGCCAACTGACTCTAAGGTTAGCCGACTAACTAAAGTATTTTTTTTTCTGGAACAGAGGCTAGTCAGTCAACTGAACCTGAGGTCAGCCGACTAATTGAGGTACATTGCCTTGAACCCAAGAGCAGTCAGCCAACTAACACTGAGGTCAGCCGACTGACTGACAGAGCAACCCTAGACTAGTTTAAAGTTGTCAATCAACTAACCTAGGGTTTGTCTCTTTGTTTGATCTAAGTTTATTTTGGCGTGTACTTTGACGTGTTGTATAATACAACACTTAGCTTGGATTGCCTTCCTTGTTGCTTGAAAAATAGGCTAATGATATGTGATATATAGCATGCTATATGTGGATGTTTTAAAATTGGTATCTTGAAATTGATATTTTGAAAATCTAAGCATAAAGTCATTAAGTATGAAACATGTTTTTGAAATATCTTGACCATATATTTATGATGACATGAATAAATGAAAAATTTGCATCTATGATAAATGCAACATTGGTAACTAAAGAAGTGTATTGGTATCCATGAATATATCACATGGTTTTTGAGCAATACAACATAATTATGAGGTTGGAAACATTGTCATGATATTGGTATTTAAATGATGCATGACAAATGTAATGTTTGAAGTATTTTTTACAAATATGAATGTTGGGCATCATATGCATAATTGAAAATTCAAAGATGTCACAACACATATGCAATAAGAATGCCAAATATGAAATATGACTATCGAAGCACCCTATATTTATATATATACTATATTGCAATATATTGAGAAGTGTGTGTTCATTTGTTCATTTGAACTTAATTTTTTTTCCTTTTGATTGATGTCAAAAGGGGGAGTAGTATTGAGCAAAAAATGAACATGATAAAATTGAGTATTGAAAATTCGAACATGAGATATGTATCAAAAGAAAGAGGGAGAAGCATTTGATATTGAATGATTTTGAACTTGAATGATGAAATGAGCATGATATTGTATGACGAGCATGATATTGTATGATAAGCATGATTGTATGATATTGTAATTGGTCTTGAAACTACAAATATTGTAAAGAGTAAAATGATGCTTGTTGTAAGGGGGAGACTTTTTAAGTCTAACTTATATTCCTTTTGCTCCTCATTTATCATTATCAAAAAGGGGGAGATTGTTGGCTTAACTGAGCTTTTCAATCTTGTTTTGATGATAACAAAATAAAGGATGTTTTAACATGCGTTTTTGAGTGATTTTAATTCAGTCTAAGTAAAAGGACACTCCCAATTAATTATAAAAGTAAGTTGGAGATCGAAGTCACCAAATGAAAGCTTCTTAGAATATTGAAAAAATAAAAGATACATAAAGAGTTTAAAGGCCAAACAGACCTTGAATTAAAGACTGAATCTCAAGAGGCTGTAAGACTTAGTAATTAAGGAGATCATGCTTAGAAGGATATTTGTAACTACTTCAAGCCATTACTATCAAGATATGTGAAGCTCCTTAAAATACAAAGACTTATAAACCAGCACTTGAAAGACTCTTGAAAATATTTTTGAAAAGTGTCAATTAAGGTTTTCAAATAAATTAGATTTTAAAGAAATCAAAAAATGGAAAATATTTGAAAAAGAGGCCTGCCCAGCCGACTGACTCTACGGAGAATGTTTGAATTTCAAACTTGCGGAAAGATTGTCAAAATTGAGAATTTTTTTAATTTCAAACTTGTGGGAAGATTGTCAAAATTGAGAATTTTTGACTTGTGGAAAGATTGTCAAAATTAAGAATCTTTGAATTTCAAACTTGTGAGAAAATTTTCAAAATTAATTTTATAATTTAATATTTTTTTGAAAAGTTACCTAAATGGAAAATTTTCAAAATTAATTCTATAATTTAATACTTTTTGGAAAGTTACCTAAATGCTTCATGTTAAATGAGGAAACTTTTCTTTGAAAAAGTCTGTAAATACCTCCTTTGAGCAATGAAAAAATACACAAGCAAAAGTAGCAAAAAGATCCAACGAGTAATATGTCAAAGCTATATACGATCCCTGTGCTGAAATTCTCCTAAAGTTTTTGTGTGCTCACATCATTTTGCTGGAGAAAAACTCTATGATATTGGTGGATTAACAAACAAAAGATTGGTTCTGAGTTGCATCTAAATTTTTTTTAAGAATCATTGCTGACTTCTAAACCTTTAAAGCTTCACATTTTCTATTTAGCTCTGGTTTTTGAAGTACGATTTAAAATTTAATTTGTACAACCTGCTCTGAATTGTGAGAGTGTTTTTGTACGCAGATTTATTTCTTTCATCTTGATCTTGAAGGTTCAGAGGTTTGTTGGATCGTTGGACCAAGCACAAGTTATTGCTTAGAAAAGTTTCTCTTCCTAAAAAAAAGAGGGTAGTTGTTGTAAGGTTTTTGTTCCACCAAGAAGGAACAAGGTATAGTGAATTTCTTAGGTGGTTGACCTAAGGCGAGGACGTAGGCTGAGGTAAGCCGAACCTCGTAAAAGTAGTGGTGTCACTCTCTTTCCCTTACTCTTTTTTAAATTTCAACAAAGATATAACCTGCGTGGATGTTTTAATACCTTCAATTATAAAGTAACGCATATTGGAAATTAAGTAAACCCAACGTTTAATTTGTTCTTGGGCTTGCGAAAATCGAAAGGGAGTATGTTGGTTAATTGAACTTTTTCGGAAACCAAAAGGAAGTACGTTGATTGGTTAACATCCCAAAACCTATTAGTTGAAGGTTTATTTAAATTCTAATATTGAAAATGTGTGTGGATGTTATTTTTATATTCAAATTCAAAAGCCAACTACAGAAATTGCACATTCATATATAGGGCCGCTAAATATTCCAAATTGATTTCTTGTTGTATGGTTGTTGTGCTTGAATAGTAAATTAATTGATTATGTTTGTTGTGATTGTGGATTGATTAGAGAAAATAGGAGTTTGTGTGGATTGCCCACTTAAAAAAAATTCAAAAAATCTTTAAGAAAGTGTAAAAAGGGGCAAGAACTCATAAAAAGGAACTAAAGAATTTTTTAAATAACCCAATTCAACCCCTTCTTGGGACTACACCTTAGGCTTCATCCTTCATCCTTGTGTATAATGGATGTGAACTTCGCTTTATCCCCGGTCATGTGACGTGAACATCTGCTATCCATATAACATCTGTCTTTTGAGGATGATGATCTTAAGCATATCTGCAAGACACAATTAGACAACTAGCTTTGGTACCCAGATTTTCTTGGGTCTATAGGGGTTAGTACTAGTTTCTCCTTTGACTTTTCATACTTTCTTAATTTTGACATCTTTATTTTTGGAAGGATAGTCAAATTTTATGTGACCCAACCTCTTACATTTAAAACATGTAATATTTCTATGATAGTCTTTAGTTGGAACATATGATTTTGACTTTTTTACAAAATGTCTCATCTAAAGATGTCTCTGTTTTAGATTTTCCTTCCTATTAAAACCAACACCTTCCTTTTCTAAGGAATTTCTTTGAGCTCTTAGGAGTTTTTCAAAATTGTTTTGTCCTTTAATAAATCTACAAATAATTTCTTATTTATCTTTTAAATTTTTTTCTAACTCCTCAATTTTCAAATCCTTGTCTTTCATGAGAGATGCATGTGATTCATTTTGACAGTCAACTAAACTTGAAAGTTCTTTGACTTTATTTTTCGAATAAAAAATTTTCTTATTTTTCTTCTTAAGCATTTTAAGAGAGTACAAATACTCTTGTTTCAGTTCATCATATGAAAGCATGTCATTCTTATTTTCAGAATCACTAGAATAATAAGAAGATGATGAGAATGATGATTGTACCTCAAGGTCATCATGTGTCATTAGACACAGATTGACAATCTCATCATCACTGGATTCAGATTCTGAATAGCTTGTGTTGTGCGTATCCCAACTAACTTTTAGCGTCTTCTTCTTTTTCTTTGTGTCTTTTATTAGTTTGGGACACTCAGGCTTGATGTGTCAAACCTCTCTGCAGTTGTAGCATGTTGGTGGATCTTCCTTCTTTTTCTTCATACTTGACTCTCCTCTTTCTGATTTTGAGTTCTGGAATTTTCTATTGAGCTTCTTATTCTTCTTCAAGAACTTCTCGAACTTCTTTGTTAGCAAGGTCATGTCATCATCTGTATCGGAATCACTTCCTTCACTTAAGTTGCTTGATGATGCCTTAAGTGCTGTGGTTTTCTTTGCCTTATTCTGCTCATTTTTCCTCTCATTTATTGCAAGCTCATAGGTGATGAGCGATCCAATGAGTTCGTCAACAGACATCTCCTTGAGATTTCTCCCTTCTCCTATTGCCGTAGCTTTTGCTCCCCACACTAGAGGTAATCCCCTGAGTATTTTCTTTATCAACTCATAAGTAGGGTAAGTTTTTCCAAGTGCATTTATAGAATTTGTGATGTGTGTGAATCTAGTGTACATGGATTGTATAGATTCATCAGCAGTCATTTTAAATGCTTCACATTCACTGGTGAGCATGTCTATCCTACTATCTTTTACTTCCTTAGTGTCTTCATATGTAACTTCTAATTTTTCCCAAATTTCTTTAGCAGTGTTGTATGTCATTACCCTATTAAATTCATTTACATCTAATGCACAGAAAAGTAAGTTCATCGCAGTAGCGTTTGTTTGCACTGATTTCCAGTCCTCTTATGTATACTCATCTTCGGATTTAGATACATTAACCTTATCAATTACTTTCATAGGAACATGCTTTCCTTTAGTCACTATTTTCCATACCTTCCAATCTACATTTAACAAGTAAATGCTCATCCTACGTTTCCAATAGGTGTAATTTACACCATGAAAATAGGTGGTCTAGTGGATGAGTGTCCCTTACCGAATGGAGTTACACCGATGTGTGTCATGTAATCTTTTTACAAATGAAATATTAAGTCTATGTAAACCCGTTCTGATACCAAATGTTGATTTAGGTGTAATCCAAAGAGGTGGGTGAATTGGGTATTTTAAAATTCTTTAAAACCTATTTACCTTTTAGTCCCTCTTTCTAAATTTAACAAATTACTTATCAAGTTCGTGTGAGGTTATTCAAACATACACACATGAAATACAAGTAATGAAATGCAGTGCGAAAAATAAAGAGATAAAGGAAGAGAGAATGCAAACGCGATTTTACGAGGTTTAGCCAACTCGACCTACATCCTCGCCTTGAGCAACCCACTCAAGGATTCCACTATAATCCCAGCTCCTTAAATTGGGACAGAGTTTCCCTTACATCTACTGCTTACAAGAGGTACAACTCCCTCCTACTTCGCTGTTTATAAGAGATACAGCTCTCTCCTCAAATCTTGTTCACAACCCGAACCTTGATTACAATAAAATATCAAATCTTCAAAACACTCAATGTTACTTCTAACAAAGTTAGTGAGTACAATTGAAATTTCTAATACATAATCATATGATGAAACTTGAAACTCAATACGAATGAAACAATACAATCATTATATGAATGAAATGCTTCAACCAATTTCTCTTTTATCAAATCTCCCAAGTAATGATTTATGTAAAAGCTTTGGAAAATATTAGAGTTCTAGTTCACTTTGCAAAAATGCACAAATATATCTAATGTGAACTTATTCAAAAACTTTGTCTTGAGTATTAGATTAATCAAAATCAACAACTTTCTTTCAAATATTCAATCACATAATGATCTTTGTAATATGTCAATACATACATACATACATATATATATATATATATATATATATGATTTCCAAATATCACAAACTGAATATAATGTTTTCTAGAAAATATCCCTCAACAAAATAAATATTTATTAACACTAAGGATAGTTAATCAAGTGGTTTTAAGATATCTAAAATATAGAGCCTGAATACACACTTGAATCAAAACTGGTTAACATATGGCAAAAAACTTTCTTGACTAGTGATCTTATTTAAATAATCTATAAATAAATACACTAAAGATCAATTACTCAGCTTATGTTCAATAACTGATTTTGAGATGAAAATTTCTTTGAAATATTTATATATCAACAAGCAAATCAGTATATATGAACAACTCTTATGAGAATAAATATTAACGTGCAAATTGATTACCGAACCTTAATACCAAAAGGAGTGCACAATGATTGCTAGATTGTCTTTTGAAAATCAAGGTAGCCTTAGCTCAGATTCGACGTAAGAACTTTGAAATCCCAATCTAAAGTTTCCGCAATGTGTTCAAGTTGAGCTAAATGTGCAATCTCCTTAAGCGAATGCCGAAGGTTTGTTCTCTTCTATTTTCATTGATCTTAACTTCAGCACTAGGGTTTAGATGATGTATATATAGGTATCTTGCCCTTAGAATCAATCTTAACCATTGGATCAAAAAATATTTCGCGAGTTCTCCTATTAAAAATTAGATTTTTAAGTTTTCCAGCAAGTTTAGGCGACTAAGGTGAAAGGCCCAGACAACTAAAGTTCTTTAGAGGATCGAAAAAAATAACTTGGATACAGGGTCAGACGACTGAAGTTTGAGTTCAGTCTTCTGAGGTGTTTCTATCAGGTTCTGTATTTCACCATAAATTCTTCAGGCGACTGAACTTAATCTTCAGTCTTCTGAAGTGACAACTTCAGGCGATTAAACGTTGAGTTCAGCCTTATGAACAACTTAATTCCTGAATTTTTTCTTTTAGTTTGAAAAATTTGTTCTGCTCTCTTTCTTGGTTCTTTTATAAAACATTTTCCAGGGTTTTGAAAATACATCTAAGTCCATAGATATCCCCTAATGATGTTCATGAAATGCATGAGTCCTAAGGTCATTTTAGGGTATAATTTGAGCCTCAAATTAAATCATATGAAATGCAAGTACATTCAGTTCTAAATACCCATTCCCCGGACGTTCTTGAACGAGCCGCTTCCATCTTGATTCTCCAACTCTTTTAGATCCATGAATTGTGCCAAGTTGTATGCTTTAATCTTTATGACGTCCATGACTTGTTATCCTTCCGTGCATGCTTAATATAGTTCATGTTCACAATCTCAATGCACAGATCAAATACCAAGTGATTTGTCATTATCAAAACTAGATTGGACTCATAGAGTCAACAACTTAGTCTGTTCCCCATTTGCTTTGGTGATAGTGGAAATATGGATTCTGTTAGTATTCCTTCTCATCAGAGCATGAAAGAAGGCAGAGCCTCTATCACAGTGCTTAAGGTATTTACACTTTGAGACTTGAGCCAAGAACATTCTATTTGCTTCCTTTAGCTTAAAAACTTCCCCTTTCTTAGCTTCCAATGCCCTCTGTAAATCAGAATCACATGGATCATCATAGGGCAACTGTTGAACATTCAACAACTCAGCAGAAGCCTTCTTAGCTCGCACTGAGATATGAAAAAAGTGAAGGAAGTTTAGATCTCCTAGAGGCTTCTTTAGGGACTGTAATTTCCTAGAAAAGCATAATTGCTTACACCCTTGAACACATTCCATCCACTATTTTACGTACGGATAAAATCAAAATTTTACTATTTAAAAAAATTATAAGATGATTTAGAACCACTTTAACTGACTCAAATCAATGCAACCACACTTTCTATTACTTTTTTCTTCTCTTTTATCTTTTTTTTTTTTTTTATCTTTTTTCTTCTTTATCTCCCATAAATGAAGAGGAGGAGGAGGCGAGGAGATTGGAGGGAAAATCACACAGCCCCATCTCTATCAATTGTTGTATTTTCAAAGAAGCATGTGGTGAGGTGAAAGGGAGTCGGTCGGTGAGGTGAATGAATCAGGGAGCAGGCAAGTAGACCTGGCAAAATGGATAAAAATCCGTTAATCCGACCCGTTTTAACCGACTCATAATCAACCGCTTGCTAAATGAGTCGAATATGGTTTTCAATTTTCATATCAGCCTCCTTAGCGGGTCAGGTCGATTTTATCCGGCAGATATCCGCCAAACCGCTTAAAACCCCATTACTAATTAACCCAACCCAAGAAGTGCCCATAGCCCACTGCCCAACTATGGAAAGCCCAGTGCCCCAACATTGTCCACACAGCCCATTAGGCATTATTTATGCCAGGTCTTCACAAGTGGAGTCCCACTCCAAGGCCAGCCCTATTCGATTCAAGCCCTAGCCCTAATGCCCACGGATCCCCCGACCTCCCTCTTCACTCACTACCATGACATCACCAAATTCCCAGCCAAGCCTCCCCCCTTCTGCTACAGCTCCAACACCAGCGCCACACTGCTGCGCTCCAAGAGCACCAGTCTCTCCTTCACACCCCTGACGCCCAGCAGCAACGGCAGCAGCTCCGGCATCCCTGCTCTGCCTTGCCCATCTCCGATTAACCAAAAGTCACAGAGTGCCCGTCATTCTCCATCTTGTCGTCCATCCTCGTCGTCATCACGGCCAGCAGCAGCAACGGTAGCACCCACTGCCTCACGACCATCGTCACCTCCTGCGGCTCCAACCCTCATTCACGCCATCACCACCGTCTCGCAATAGCAGAGCACCTCACTTGTAGCACCGACATCCAACACTCAGACACCCGCCGTTCGAAAGCTCTCCTCTCTCTGACGTTATTTTGAGATCCCTGCTCCGGCCGCTTTCCCCATATTCCGATTGTCGTCACCTTCTTCATAAAGGTAAAATTTTTATGTGATTATTAGGATGTATTTTAATTGTTATTATATATTTAGATTTATTATGATTTATTATTATTCTATATTGTTTCTATTATCATTTTGGGTTATTATTCTATATAATATATGCAGTGTCTTGGTTTACTAGTTTCATTATTTTATATTGTTATGTAATATTATATTCTATGTGTTTTCTTTATTTATTTATTATGTATATATTTTATCATTGGTTATATGGTTGTTATTATCATATGGTATTATCTTTGTAGGTTTATTGTATGCTTATTAGCATATTTGTGTGTAGTTCATGGATGTGGGAATATCATTATTATATTTATTGCGTCATATTTATTAAGAATGTTCTTTTCTTGGTATTATGTACATAGATTTTTGGGGGTTCTTTTTTACATATGGTATATTTAAGGGTTTTTATTCATGTTTAAATTTATTGTACATATTAAATAATATTATTATTGTTGGGTTTTTTTATTGTAACATTTGTTTTAACATTTAATATCCATGCTAAAAAAGTTAATACACAAACTAATCGCAAGTTATCGTATACAACTTAATATATTATGACGCAAAATAAATTATTAATAAAATTATATTTGAGAATGACGGATTATCCGCCCATCCGGCATGAATTATTCAATCCGAAACCGCTTAATCCGCCACTTAAACGAGTCGAATATGGATTATAATTTTTTCACCTGATAATCTGCCTTATCCGTCACGGATTATCCGACCCAATCTGTGTTGCCAGGTCTACAAGCGAGAGAGGACAACAACCATATTTTATAATAAATATAACATTTTGGAAATTGTGTTTAAAGTAAGTGGGGGTTATTATTGATGTTGAGGAATCTTTTAAGCTTTGAAATAAAGATGTCAATTATGGCATTATCCCTTTTACTTTCTTGACAAATGAGGGTGAGACAAAGTCTTCCATCCTTTTCCTTTCCTCCTGCATTTTCTTTTTATTTTCTTGGTGCTTTCCTTCTTGTCCTTTTGTCAAAGGAAGATGCCTTGCATCTTCCCCACCTCACCTTTATTTTTGAATATCATCTCAAGGAAACGTCCATATACATACACGAAGCAAATGGGTACTTCATTCAATAGTTATTGTGTTTTAATTTTTTATTCTAGTAATAATATAATATAATAATAGTAAATTCTATAATGTATATTTTTTTTAAAAAAAAATTACTTACATATATTTTAAGATGTTGAAAAACTATTGGACATAAAAATAAAAATAACTAGTGATGGGTTAGTTAGAGAATATTTATGATATATTTAAAAGTTAAAAATAAAATGCTAAACCACGAACAAGGATATAATATAAAGTTAAAAATGAGTATTAACTCTAATTTTAAAATTTTTAGTGGTTCATTGCTCGATCAATCTTTAAAAAAAATTATCAGTTTGATCAATTAAAATTTAATTTAAATTATCCTTCCCAATAATCTTTATTTCAGATTTTGGGCACATGTTTAACTTCTCTTTTCTTTTCTCGCAGGTTTAAAATTATAAATTTAAAGATTACTACTTGCTCTTCTTCTTTTTATTGTATTTTTCTCTTTTTTTTATGTAAAATTTGTTTCCCTATATTTCCCTTTTCCCAATATTTCTTTTTTTTTTTTTTGTATTTTTTTCATGAAGAAAATAAAATGTTGTTTATTTTTGTTATATAAGGGTTCAAACTATTTTGGGTGTTTACAAGTAGTATTTGGTACGGAGGAAAATGAGTTTCCTTCTTATTTTAATTTCTTTTCCTTTTTTCAACCAAAATCCTTGATCCAATTAGGTCCTTAAAGTAATGCTAAAACAAATAAATGTCAAATATGAATCATTCATCCATAATGGCTGGTTTGGATCAAGGATTATGTTTAGGAAAAGAAAAAAAAATAAGAAGGAATTTTTTTCCATTATATTTTCTCTCTATGTCAAATTCTGTTTAAAATAAAAATTGTTCTAATATGATTAAAAATTAAGAAAAACTAAATATTAAGGATGTGTACATTTTGTTCATTGATTTAATATATTTTTTATTTTCTTTTTCACTTTTCCTAATAACCAAACATGAAAAAGTGGAATTCCTTCTCCTTATCCTTTTCTACTAAAACCTCCCAAGGTTTATACTAGAGCTCATTTTTACCCCGAATGAGCCCAAAACCTCTCAAGGTTTCAAAAATGTCAATTTTCCTTACTTAAAAAAAAAATCCTAAATTTCAAAATACCTGGGAGTTATTTTTTTGTAAAAAGCATATTTTCTCTATTTTCCAATCCCAATGATTGCAAAGAAGGGCATTGAGTTTTTCAAAGCATGATATGCCTCGGTTCTAAGAGAATACCTATATGTTTTTTTTTTTTTTCGGGTATTTGTTTTACAATTTTAAAAAAGGGAGTAATTTTAAAGGCTAATTACATTAATTTTTGAGATAATTTTCAATTAATCTGGTACCGTTCGTAAGAATGGGCGCGTAGGGAGTGCGAAAACCTTCCCCTTGTGTAACCGTACTCCCGAGCCCGTTTCTGGTAATACAGACCGATTCTACCCTTAATTGAGTAGTAATCAAGTGTTCTAACCACACTAAAAGGTTAGTGACGACTCCATTACACCATTTTTTATGAAAATTTAAAATTCACTTTTCATTCGCTTCATTCCGCTTGGGAACGTCGCGACAATTAGCACCAGTGTGTGACTATCATGAGGTTCAGTGTACAAAATATAATCATCATTTACAAATTTATCACAGTTATGAAACCATTCTCTGTTCCTACTCACACACATGCAGCATATTTTACTAACGAGTGTTCCCAAGGATTGAAGTGATTACCTGTCCATACAAGTAGCACCCCTCTACTCTGATACCTTATGCCAACCCATGGCTACAACTGAAGCATATTAAAACACTTACCTTACTCAGTAAGCCGTTAGGTAGATAGTTTATCTCGTATTCACATACATTCACACAAATGTTTAAAGGCAGAAGTTTCTAAGAATAGAGAAGATTACCTACCCATACAAGTAACTTCCCTTTACCCTAATACGCTATGCAGCCCATTATGACTACATCTGATACCTATCAGGGCACTCATCTTTCTCAATAAGCCCTCAGGCGGAGTGTATACTTCACCCTAAATAAATATAATACTACAACATAAAGTCTTGTTCTTTGTAAGATCTATCTCGTGTCTAGTACTACATGGTTCCACTTTTTCTATAACTCTGAATCATTCTCTTAAAGCTCATCCTCTTCATCATAAACGATCTGCTTGCCCCAAAATGACCTGGCCTAATAGGGAAATCCCAATTCATTGAGCCTTGTGATACAATCAAATAGAAATCCCAATTCATGTTCTCAGTATTTCGCATCACATAATTCACTTTCACATTTCACATAATCTCAATTCCCCTTTCACATCATCCACATTTCACATTTCACAATACTTTATATTCACGCATGCATTCACATGTTCAGTTCTCATATTATTCACTGGTTAAATTAAATAATTATGCATTTATAACTCACTATCAGATGGATAATCACTATCACGCTTTCCCTATGACGGGTTGTGCGGCCCAAAGGGTGGACTTAACCCTGGTTGGCCCACCGAAGTTAAATCAGTAACAACCTCTTCAGTCTATAAGTCAAATTGGCTGTTCCCATACCCTTCTTAGCCCAATCGACCATCCCATCTCCAGACTCTCAACGAGATGTGTGGGGTGCACTAAGCTCTGTAGAAATCACATGCAACAATACTGTGCCTCACTATGGTCCACCGAACTTTTCAAATGATACATTGCAATTTAACATTCACATCCTACTCTGATTAAACAATACACAGGCAGTATATTTTCTCATCACATTTTAGTAATTCCAACATCCCATAAATATATCATAATTCATCACAGTATATTCATTTTACTCATTCCACACTATTTACATAATACGCATAATTATATCATATGAAATAACAAAATTCAACCCATGTTCATCGTTAGTTTTAATGAAAATACACATCAAATTTTCTCCATAATTGTTTAATTTAACCATCTGGTAGTGAGTTCTAAATGCACAATTGTTTAATTTAACCAGTGAATGACGTGAGAACAAAATATGTGAATGCAGATGTGAATACAGAGTAGCATGAAATAAAAGTAATGTGAAATGTGAATGTGAAATGTGGATGATATGAAATGTGGAAGTGAGATTCACGTGATGTGAAATGTGAAAGTGAATTATGTGATGTGAAATATTGATAACATGAAAAGATAAGAAATATAGAGATGACAGATACAGAGTATGTAAATATGTATTATATATTGTAGTATTATATTTATTTGGGGCGAAGTATACTCTCCGCCTGAGGGATTGCAGAGAAAGGTGAGTGCCCTAATTAATATCAGATGTAGCCATACTGGGCTGCTTAACATATTAGGGTAGAGGGAAGCTACTTGTATAGGTGGATAATCTTTCTGATTCTTAGCAACTTCTGCCTGTAAACATTTGTGTGAGTATGAGATAAATAATCCACCTAAGGGCTTATCAAGTAAGGTAAGTGCCCTGATATATTTCAGTTGTACCCTTTGGTTCCATAAGGTATCAGAGCAAAGAGATGCTACTTGTATGTGCAGGTAATCACCACAATCTTTGGGAACTCTCGTTAGTAAAATATTTTGCATGTGTGTGAGTAGGGACAAAAAATGATTTCATAATTGTGAAACAATTTGTAAATGATGATTATATATTTGTACACAAATCTCATGATAGTCACACACTGGTGATAATATATTCTAACTTACTGAGATGTGTCTCACTTGATATGAATTCTATCTTTTTCAAAGCCTCCACGTGATTAAGCCCAGTAAGCTCGAGGTTGGTGTAGCATTTTTGAGAGAGAGAGGGAGAGAGGGTATGGACATTTGATGTATATTGTTGGGTTTGTTTAAGTTTTCTAAGATGTACATATGTGTTTGTGAATACTAGATGTTGGGGTATACCTTTTGAGATTATAGACATGTAGAAATTCTGGTAAATTATTAAGGAATTGAGGAATTTTTATTATTTTCGCTGCGTAATTGATGATATGAAATCAGATACAGGTGAATGGAACACGTGGCACCCGGACCCCGCTTGAGGAGTTCGGGGCGTCACAAGGTGGTATTAGAGTTATATTCCAAGTAACGCTCCAGACCCTAGTTTCAGGTTCGGGGTGTTTCATTATTAACCATCACTAATAGTGTTATATTAACGACGGTTATTAAATCCGTCACTAACACTTGCCCTTTAGTGACGAATTTGATATGATAATATGTATGATTTATAGTGACGGTCGTAGTCTAATAGTGACAAATTTTTTTTTGTCCGTCACTAATACTCCACTATTAGTGACGGTTTAAATATTTCGTCACTAATAAGTATTAGTATCTATAGGTATGGTGACAAAACTGGAATTGTCACTAATACCGACAAAATCGTGACTAATATTATTAGTGACGATTTTTTGATTATTAGTGACGGTTTAAAACCATCACTAATAACCTTTGTTTTTTTTTTTTTTTTATAGTGTATGTAAAGACTTCATGTAATAAATCACAATTTTCAAATTGTATTGATAAGTTTATTAACGTTTTTATTGAAAGAAGTCATAAATTGAGATTTTTTATACAATAAAAAAATAAAAATAAATGTATTTATTGAATTGTTATCGATAATGTTTTATAAATATTAAAATTTAAAAATATTTTACATAATTTTAATAAGGCACTGTTTGGAGGCGTAGATTTCAAAGCTTGAATTTTTATTTTATGGATTTAAAAGAAACTCAAGACAATTTTGTATTATATTTTATCCAAATCTATACAAATACCAAAAATAATACTAGTATTTTACATCCAGTCACGAGAAATGTATGTAGCATTTTTAGTATTTATAATAAAATAATAAAAATTAATCAACTTTTTTTTTTTTTTTTTGTAGAAAAAAAATTTCTAAAAGTATTAAAATTAATAAGAAAAGAGATAGCTCATCTTTATTTTTTAATTTTTAAAACAAAATTTGAATTTATTAGCACGAAAGTATTAAAATTTAAGCACATAAATTTTTGTAATGTCAGCATTAGGAAGATAACATTTTGACAATTGTGTTTAAAGTGAATCTTTTAAAATATTTACTGTTGAGGGAATCTTTTAAGCTTTGAAATAAAGATGTGAATTATCTTTTAAAATATTTACAGTTGTGCTTTTCTTTCTTGACAAATGAAACAAAGACAAAAGTCTTCAATTCTTTCCCTTTCCTCCTCTTCCCCCACCCGACCTGAAGAAGAAAGGCAGCTTCCCCCGCCTGACCTGAAGATGCGAGGTAGCTTCCCCCACCTCACCCTTATCTTTGAATAACATTTCAAAGGAAGATGCAAGCCTCAGTTGGGCGATCCTATTCCTGCTGCTCTCTATTTCCTTATAAATCTGCTCCATTTTTCTCACACCTCTTTTAAGATCGCGTATCAAAACCTCCTCTGCAAAAGAATTCCAATTACCAGGTCAGTCTAATACCAACTCTGCATATTTATAAAAATTCTGGTTGGCATATTAAATATCTCTTTTGTCAGTGTTTTCTGTTTCATGGATTTTGTCTATTTGTTGATTATTTTGTGTTTTGTAAAATATATGTAAAGACTTCACGTAATAAATCACAATTTTCAAATTGTATTGCTAAGTTTATTGACATTTTTATTCAAAGAAGTCATAAATTGGGATTTTTTTATAATAAAAAAATAAAAAATAAATGTATTTATTGAATTATTATCGATAATGTTGTATAAATATTAAAATTTAAAAATATTTTACATAATTTTAAGAACACGCTGTTTGGAGGCATAGATTTCGAAGCTTGAATTTTTATTTTGTGGATTTAAAAGAAACTCAAGACAATTTTATATTATATTTTACATCCAGTCACTTGAAATGTATGTGGCATATTTAGTATTTACAATACAACAACAACAAAACCAAGCCTTAGTCCCACTAAGTGGGGTCGGCTATATGAATCATATTCCGCCAATTTATGCGATCATAGACCATTTCTTTTGATAGATTTAAAGATATTAAATTCTTACTCACTATCTCCTCCCAAGTTATTTTAGGTCTACCCCTACCCCTTCTACTGCCCCCCAGAGTAACTAAGTCACTCTTCCTCACAGGTGCACTATAAGGCCTACGTTGCAAGTGTCCATACCATCTGAGTCATCCTTCCCTTATCTTATCTTCTATATGAGCTACACCTAACTTACCACGAATATGTTCATTCCTTAATTTATCTTTCAATGTTATACCACTCATCCATCTAAGCATCCTCATCTCGACAACTTTTACTTTTTAGATATTATGTTTATTCGTCGCCCAACATTTTGATCCATATAGCATAGCTGGTCTTATAGCCGTCCTATAAAACTTCCCTTTCAATTTTAAGGGTATTCTACGATCACATAGAACACTTGAAGAACTTCTCCACTTCACCCAACCTGCTTTAACTTTATGCATTACATCATCTTCAATTTCTCCTTCAGCTTGCATAATAGATCCAAGGTATCGAAATCTACAAGTGCTACTTGTTTCTTCATCATCAAGTTTAACTTTGTCTCCAATATTCCTCCTATCATTACTAAAATTACATTTCATATATTTTGTTTTATTTCTACTTATCTTAAAGCCTCTAGATTCCAAAGCTTCTCTCCATAATTCTAACTCAGCCTCTACTCCATCCCTAGTTTCGTCAATTAATACAATATCATCTGCAAACAACATACACCATGGAACCTCTTTTTGAATACTCTTAGTCAATTGGTCCATCACTAAAGCAAAAAGATAAGGACTCAAAGCAGATCCTTGATGTACACCTATGGTAATTGGAAATTCTCTAGTTTCTCCATCTATAGTCTTTACACTAGTCATTACTCCATCGTACATATCCTTAATGACATCGGTATACCTACAACATACACCCTTTTTTTTCTAAAACCCACCATAGAACTTTCCTAGGTATCCTATCATATGCTTTCTCAAGGTCAATAAATATCATATGCAAGTCCCTCTTCTTTTCCCTAAACTTTTCCATTAATCTTCTTAAAAGATAAATAGCTTCTGTGGTAGATCTCCCAGGCATAAAACCAAATTGATTTTCTGAGATTTTCGTTTCTAACCTTAATCTTTGTTCAACTACTCTTTCCCATAGTTTCATCGTATGACTCATGAGTGTAATTCCACGATAGTTATTACAATTTTGAATATCTCCTTTATTTTTATATATAGGTATTAAAGTGCTTTTCCTCCATTCATCTGGCATTTTCTTAGTTTTTACAATTGTATTAAATAAATTAGTTAACCATATAATTCCGTTATCACCCAAGCATTTCCAAACTTCAATTGGGATGTTATCTGGTCCCATAGCTTTCCCATTTTTCATCTTTTTTAGTGCAAACTTAACTTAGTTAACCATATTTTTCGAATAAATCTTATATTTTTAGTCTTTTTCTCATTTGACAATTCTAAATTTAAGCCTTCTATTTGGTTTTCGTTAAATAACTTACTAAAGTAATTTCGCCATCTTTCTTTAATATCTTCGTCATTAACCAAGACAATATCATCCTCACTTTTTATATATTTTACATGTCCTAAGTCCTTATTCTTCCTTTCTCTAGCTTTAACAAGTTTAAATATAACTCTTTCTCCTTCTTTTGTACCTAATCTATCATACAAACAATTAAATGATCTATATTTAGCTTCACTAACGGCCCTTTTTGCATCTATTCTTGCCTCCTTATATTTTTCAAAGTTATCGCTGTTTCTACATTTTTGCCACGTTTTATACCAAATTCTTTTCGTCTTTATGATTTTTTGTACATCTTTATCCCACCACCAACTTTCTTTGCTATTTAAGAATCTTCCCCTTGATTCACCTAAAATCTCTTTTGCTATCTTTTTAATAGAGCTAGCTATTTTATTCCAAAGAGTATTTGAATCTATCCCATCCTCTAAGGTCCAATCCTCATCTTTGATCATTTTATCTTTAAATTTTATTATATTTTCTCCTTTTAGGTTCCACCATTTACTTCTCCTACACTGGTTTATTTTATCCTTTTTCTTCCATTTTTTAATGCATATATCTAACACTAAGACTCTATGTTATGTGGTTAGACTTTCACCTGGAATAACTTTACAATCCTTACATGATACACGATCTACCCTCCTAGTTAAAAAAAAATCTATTTGACTTCTATTTTGTCCACTTTTAAAGGTTATTAAGTGCTCTTCTCTCTTCTTAAAGCAAGTATTCATTATACTAAAATCATATGACATAGTAAAGTCTAAAATCATCTCCCCAAACTCATTTTTGTCTCCATATCCATATCCTCTATGTAATCCTTTCATAATTTTTAATATCTCTTCCAATATGTCCATTCAGATCTCCTCCTATAAATATTTTCTCAGTCCCTGACATGCCTTGTATCATACTATTCATATCTTCCCAAAATTGTCTCTTAAGATTTTCTGCTAAGCCAACTTGAGCATAAGCACTAATGATATTTATTATCTCTTGTCCTAATACCATTTTGATTTTTATAATTCTATCCCTTACTCTAATTACATCCACAACACTATCTTTTAAGTTTTTGTCTGTAATAATGCCTACCCCATTCTTGTATTTTTCTTTTCCAGTGTACCAAAGTTTAAAACCTGATTTATCGATTTCTCTAGCTTTCTCCCCCGCCCACTTAGTTTCTTGAAGGCAAATTATATTAATTCTTCTTCTAATCATTGTATCCACAATTTCCATGCTTTTACCCGTAAGTGTCCCCATATTCCAAGTTACTAATATAATCTTAGTTTCCTGAACTAACGTCTTTACCTGCCCATGTCCAGAATGATGCAGGAACCCTCGCATATTTGACACCGTACCCGAGCGCCGACACGGCGCGTCGCTTCGGGACGACGACCTAGCCCACCCTCGCCCACTTTTCGCTACACCCGGGTGGTTCAACTGCAACGCGTCGTTCGTAGGGGACGCCCCAGTAAATATTCGGTAAGGATTCATATCATAGTGATCTGACAAATTTTACGCTGGCTGTCAGCTACCTAACGCAACCCTCCTCCTTAACCCGGGCTTGGGACCAACTGTGTGTGAAAAAATTAGGACATTTAAGTGCATCACAGGCGGAGTTAGTATTTACAATAAAATAATATAAATTAATAAATTTTTTTTTGTAGAAAAAAATTTCTAAAGTGTTTATCTTGTTATATTTCATACAAAAAATGTTAGGAAATTAGTTTAACATTTACATAAAGATGGTACTCTAATGAAAAATTAAATACGTTTATTTGATAATTTTAAAAGTAATATCTCCTATCATATATTTCTTCTCACTTTTTTTTTTTTTTCTCAGGATTTAAATCAAGGTTCTTAAACTTTAACTATTAAGCCTAAAACAAATAAATATTCAAATATGACAATATGGATAACTGTAACCCTACACTAAACTTCTTCTCATACTCTTTTTCAGTTATTCATCTCATAATAATTTGAGCATCAAATCTCCAAAATAAAAGTTTCAATCTTTTTTCTTTAAAGTTATTGTAATTCTATGACATACCAAAAAAAAAAAAAAAAATCTGCTCTCTTTCTAGAATTCAAATTTGAGACTTAAAATTCATAATATAACTTAAGATAAAAATATTTCAATATGATAGTAGATGACAAGTGTTGATAAATAATATCAATCTCTCTTTATCTTTTCCATAACAAATGTATGAATCAGTATTTTTGAATAACTTGTAATGCTATTATTATAGTTTACGAATTTAAGTTACATTAAAAGAATTACAAATGAACCACTTTAATCTCTACTTTGATTAATATTGGAATTGTTTATTATGGAAGTTTGAGGGATAAATAAGTGTACAACAACAACAACAAGAATAATAATAATAATAATAATAATAAGATTAGGAAATTATAAGTATAATGATGTAAAATAATAATGATTTAAAATTTGAATAAAATGTTGATTCAATATTGTTCACTAAAATAAGCTCACATAAAATTTATTATTTATTTTTTAAAACAAAATTTGAATTTATTAACAGGAAAGTATTAAAATTTATTCTTTTTAATTGACAAATGAAACGGAGACAAAGTCTTACTGTACATGTAAGACAGCGACATTTGGGATGTGACGTGCGAGTCTCTGCAGTCCACTAGCTTTCCCAGCGGGACACCCCGTACGATCCCATGCATGTGCGTCCATTGCAGCCGATGCCGGCCGTGTCGCCTACACCCTCGAATGAAGCCATTAACCCTCCAAGTGATCGATCCGACGGCTGAGATTGCAGGTCTCGAACATGTGGTGGACGATCGGCTTTATTGGACCCAACCTAGGATCCTTTGCTTTTTTCAATCAAAGGACAGCAGACTTTATTTTGTCGTGTCAAGTGTACCGCCATAGGAAAACAAAAACGGGTGCCCCGAGTGGCCCCCGGGCCCCATACCTGAGACGGGGGCGCCCCAAGTGGTGAATATCCTATGGCCAGGAGGCTAGTGGCGCTCACACGTTTCAATAGTTATTATGTCTTAAAATTCAATTTTTAGCGCTGCAATAATAATCTTATTGTACATGATATTTTGGAAATAGTTAAAATATTTTTAAAAGCTTTATATATTTTTTTTCAATTTTTTAGAAATTTTACAAATATTTTTATTTTACTTATATCTAAAATTCATAATGTCATTTTAATTTAATTTTAATTTAGAATTATATATAAAATCAATGATTCAATTCAAAAAAAGTTAATTCTAAATAAGAAAATATTTTCACAATGTGCTGTAAAAATAATTAAAAATTATAAATATGGTACATATTTTTTTCCTAAAATAACTGAAAATCTATAATAGAAACAAAAACTTAATAATGTAAATAAAATTTAATATAATTTGTTTGTTAACTGCATAGAATCAAAAACAAAAATTATTAAAATAATATCAAACAAGACCTAAATTAACAAGAAAATACACACATAATATGGTCTCTTGCTATTAAATTTTAAATTGATTAATATTATTATTATTGTTACCGGAGTGGTCATAATCAACATTAGTAATTCATCAAAATAATAAATTTCAGATTGGTTATTATTGTTCTCACTGGAGTGGTCATAATCAACACTAGTAATAAAGTGCACAACTATATTAATATTATTATGATGCAAGTAAACATGAAGGCATAAAAAGTGTTTTAAACAATAACATATGAAATATTTTAATTAAAATTATAAGAAATATTGAATTTTAATACCGACATAAAATTATAGATAAAATTATTAATAACCCCTTGTGACATCTTCATCCACTATTCTTGTGGATTTTTGATTCTCCAAATTGAAAACTATAATATAAATATATACTTTTATATTTAACAAAAATTGAGTTACATCTCTAATAAAGAAAATTATAATTTAGATATTATTTGTGATTTTTTTCTTGACAAAATTGTGATTTTTTTTTATAACACCATAGATTAAGTGTTTTGGTCATTTCAAAGTCACTTAAGCCTCTTTGCTTTCATAAACACTGAATTATTGGGGTCTTTTTAGTTTTACGGGTTTTGTAGATGAAGCCCAATGACACAACTTGATGTTAATTTGCATAAGATAATAGAGATGATAATGGTCACAATCTTTTTCAAATCGAAATTTATTAATTTATTGGTCTTCTCCCCTCAGCTTGGATATCACTTTTATCACTTGGACTGCTGCTCCATCTCAAAGTAATCTTCACACAAAATCATCACCGATGGCTGAAGCAATTTTGTTCGGTTTGGCTGAGACCCTCCTTGAAAAGTTGGGCCTTCGGGCTTTTCAAGAGATTGGATTGGCATGGGCTGTCAAAGACGAAGTTCAAAAACTTAATCACATCGTTTTCATACTCAAGAACGTGCTTTTGGATGCGGAGGAGCAAAGTAGCCATAACCGTATGATCACAACTTGGCTTCGAGAGCTTCAAGATGTAGTTTACGATGCAGAAGATTTGCTCGACGATGTCTCTACCACAGCTTTGCAACAAAAGGTGATAACCCAAAAGAAACTCGCGAGAAAGCTGCACCTTTTCTTTTCGAGCTACAATCCGATTGTGTTTGGTCTGAAGATGGGTCATAGGATTAAGGCTATTAGGGAGAGATTGGATGAACATGCAAAGCTTAAGAACAATTTCAACTTAACTGATCAATCCACGGAGTCCAGACTACTTAAATATAGGGAGAGGGAGCAAACTCATTCCCTTTTTCCTCAAGAAAAAGTTATTGGGAGGGAAGATGACAAAAATAAAATAGTGGATCGTTTACTGGACAGTAATCCTGTTGCTGTTGAAGATAAGTTTTCAGTCATTCCAATTGTTGGAATGGGGGGCCTAGGAAAGACTACTCTTGCTCAATATGTGTACAATGATGAGAAATTTGGAGAACATTTTGCGCTAAAAATGTGGGTTTGTGTGTCAACTGATTTTAATATGAAGAGAATTGTTGAAAATATTTTAGAATCTGCAACTAAGAAGAAAACTGAGGGGGGCCTTCAGATGGATACACTGCAAGATTGCCTTCGGAAAGAAGTTGGTGGTAAGAAATACTTGCTTGTTTTAGACGATGTTTGGAATGAGGATCATACATTGTGGGACAAACTAAAAGATTTGTTAAATGTATGTGCAAGTGGAAGTAAGATTATAGTAACAACTCGGAGCCATAGGGTTGCAGAAATCACAAGCCCCGTTGAACCATATGTTTTAGAAGGTCTTGATGAGCAGAGGTCATGGGAATTGTTTAAGAAAAAGGCATTTAAACCAGGAGAGGAGCCACAAAACCAAGTGGAAATTGGGAAGGAGATTGTAAGAAAGTGTTCAGGCGTTCCTCTTGCCATACGGACTTTGGCAAGCTTATTGCCCAACAAAGATACCAAATACTGGGAATCCATTAAAAATAAAGAATTTTCAAAAATAGCCCAAAAAGAAAATGATATTATACCTATCCTGAGATTTAGCTATGATGAGCTCCCATCATATTTAAAGCACTGCTTTGCTTACTGCTCAGTATATCCCAAAGATTTTGAAATTGAGAAGCAAACCTTGATCCAACTTTGGATGGCAAACGGTTTTCTTCGTTCACAGGATGGAAAACAATGTGCAGAAGAAATTGGGGATCAATATTTTACGGAGCTATTAAGGAGGTCCTTTTTTCAAGATGTACAAAGAAAGAAATGGGATGATGATATAGAGAGTTATAAAATGCATGATCTGATGCACGACCTTGCAGAATTGGTTGCTGGGGAAGGAATTTGTCGTGGGAGCTCAGAGGCAGCAAATATTATAGAAAAGACACGTCACCTGTCATTCCCTTATGAGTCGGAAAGTTATTCGACGGAAATTCCATCTACACTGTTCAATGCAGGTACATGTCTCCGAACGTTACTTTTGCCATCCTCCATAAAAGTGAACGAAACATGTCTCCGAAAGATTATTTCGAGATTCAGGTGCCTACGCGTGTTGGATTTGCATGACCTGTGGATCGAAATGTTACCAGGTTCAATTGGGAAGTTGAAGCAACTAAGGTATCTTGACCTTTCTTGCTGCCGCAGTATGAAACGACTCCCTGAATCTATTACCCGCCTGGTGAATTTACAGACGCTGAAGCTCTCTTCGTGTGAGGAACTCGAAGAATTGCCGAGGGATATTGAGAATTTAGTCAACTTGGTGCATCTTGATTTGGATGAGTGTTGTAGTTTGAGACGTATGCCGCGCGGAGTGGGGCAGTTGGAGCAACTAAGGTATCTTGACCTTTCTCGCTGCCGCAGTATGAAACGACTCCCTGAATCTATTACCCGCCTGGTGAATTTACAGACGCTGAAGCTCTCTTGGTGTGAGGAACTCGAAGAATTGCCGAGGGATATTGAGAATTTAGTCAACTTGGTGCATCTTGATTTGGATGGGTGTTCTAGTTTGAGACGTATGCCGCGCGGAGTGGGGCAGTTGAAGCAACTAAGGTATCTTGACCTTTCTTGCTGCCGCAGTATGAAACGACTCCCTGAATCTATTACCCGCCTGGTGAATTTACAGACGCTGAAGCTCTCTTGGTGTGAGGAACTCGAAGAATTGCCGAGGGATATTGAGAATTTAGTCAACTTGGTGCATCTTGATTTGGCTGAGTGTTTTAGTTTGAGACGTATGCCGCGCGGAGTGGGGCAGTTGGAGCAACTAAGGTATCTTGACCTTTCTTGCTGCCGCAGTATGAAACGACTCCCTGAATCTATTACCCGCCTGGTGAATTTACAGACGCTGAAGCTCTCTTCGTGTGAGGAACTCGAAGAATTGCCGAGGGATATTGAGAATTTAGTCAACTTGGTGCATCTTGATTTGGATGAGTGTTCTAGTTTGAGACGTATGCCGCGCGGAGTGGGGCATTTGAAGCAACTAAGGTATCTTGACCTTTCTTGCTGCCGCAGTATGAAACGACTCCCTGAATCTATTACCCGCCTGGTGAATTTACAGACGCTGAAGCTCTCTTCGTGTGAGGAACTCGAAGAATTGCCGAGGGATATTGAGAATTTAGTCAACTTGGTGCATCTTGATTTGGGTGGGTGTTCTAGTTTGAGACGTTTGCCGCGCGGAGTGGGGCAGTTGAGGCAACTAAGGTATCTTGACCTTTCTTGCAACCACAGTATGAAACGACTCCCTGAATCTATTACCCGCCTGGTGAATTTACAGACGCTGAAGCTCTCTTGGTGTGAGGAACTCGAAGAATTGCCGAGGGATATTGAGAATTTAGTCAACTTGGTGCATCTTGATTTGGATAAGTGTTTTAGTTTGAGACGTATGCCGCAAGGAGTGGGGCAGTTGTCTAACCTTCGAACGTTGAATCGGTTTGTGGTGGGCGAGAATGCAACCACAAGCGGTGTACTCAGCGAGTTGAAAGGGTTAAATAATCTGGAAGGGGAGTTGAAGATTGTAATCAGGAGAAGGATAAAAAGTGCAGAAGCATCGGAAGCGAATTTGAAGGAGAAGCAACACCTTCGACGCCTGGAATTGGAGTTGAGGCAACAAAGCAATGAGGATGGGGAGGAGGATGATTATGAATCAGTGTTGGAAGGCCTTCAGTCGCCCCCAAATCTGAGAGAATTGGAGATAAGAGGGTACGGTGGGAGAAGGTGGCCAGATGGGATGCGTTGCCTCACCTCTCTTCAAAAATTGTGGATTGACCAGTGCCCTAGTCTATTGAGCTGGGGAGACGAGGAAAGGTTCAGAGGCTTAACGTCTCTCGAGACGCTCTGTATCGAGGGATGTGATGTTCTCAAGGCTTTGCCTGTTCGAGGTATTCAACATCTAATTTCCCTGAAGAAGCTTCATATTTCAAATTGCATAGAGATGGAATTGTTAGATGATGATGATGATGGCAAGCAATGGGAGAACCTCAACAAAAGTCTCCGGGAAGTGAGAATTGAAGGAATTCCAAAGATGGTGCGTCTGCCTAGGTGGCTTCAGCATTGCACATCTCTGCAGGCTTTATGGATTGAAAAATGCAGGGGTTTGAGGAATTTACCAGAGTGGATGGGCAACCTCACTTCGCTTCAAAAGCTTCGCCTATGGGAATGCCCCCAACTAGAATCACTGCCGGATGGGATGCGTTGCCTCACCTCTCTTCAACAATTGTGGATTTTCGGATGCCCACTTTTAGAGAAAAGATGCGAAAAAGAAACAGGGGAGGATTGGCCCAAGATCGCTCACGTCCCCACAATTTGGATTCATTCCAAGTGCCAATAGTTATATGGTGACGTGCACCCTCTTCCAAATTTGGATTGTTTCCTAACGGCCAAGCCAATAGGTATGTGCTAAATATTATTATGATGTTGAGGGAGTTTTTAAGAGTTTTTTTTCCGTTTTATAATTAAAAGTAAATAAAATATAAAATAATACTCTGAACAGAGAATTTTTTTCCAAAATAATGCTCACGTAATCTCGCAGCTTCATGCTGCGAGATTTAAACTGGTGGCCACTCTGCCATCGACGCATGGCAAAGAACGAAGCAGGGGTAACGTGACGCGTGGTGACGGGTGAAGAAATCTCGCAGGTCCAACCTGCGAGATTTCAGATGCGAGCGAACGGTGAGGCGATACGTGGTAAATCTCGCAGGTTGGACCTGCGAGATTTAAGAAGGCAACGTACGGGGAGGCGACGCATGGTGAATCTCGCAGGTCCAACTTGCGAGATTTAAGAAGGCAATGTACGGGGAGGCGACGCGTGGCTGGTAAATGACGTGCAACTTGACACGTGGTGAATCTCGCAGGTCCAACCTGCGAGATTTGTTTTGCGCCCTAAAATCCTGCTTGAGCCTTCTCAGAACACATTCAGGCAGAGGAGAACTCGAAGACCTGTTGCAAACCTTCCTTCGATTGCAGACGACCGTTGCGTGTTGCAGGTGACCGTTGGAGGTGCAGGTGACCGTTCGGGCTCGGGCGAAGGCGAGGTGAGACTATTTAAGAGCCGAAGATGGGGTATGTTATTTAATATTTTGAAAAATAACGTGAATATTTTATTTAGATTTACATGAGATAATTGTTTATGTTTTCTGTTGGTTTGATATCACACGCTGCGTTCCGAGTATTTTGGTTCGTTGCTGCATCTAGAGGAAGGTTAGTTTTTTTTAATTAATAATGTCATTATAGTTTATGTCTTTAATAGTATTTGTATATACTCCGCATAATCATTTAAATTTTTAACAATATAATCTGAAAATTTGAAATAAAAAAGGAGGTTCAAATGAGATTAGAAAAGCTAAAAGGAGGTTTCAGATTTAGAAAGTGATGACAATAGTGATTTTGATTGTGCTGGGGGTTATTGTTAGATAGATTTCCAAAAAAATATGGGTAGGTGTCTGTCTGCTGTGATGAAATAGGGGATTTATCTTATGCTGATCCATGCCAGTTGGAAGGATAGTTTGGATTTATCCTATGCTGATCCGTGTCTGGCTCTTGTCCCTGCACATTGTAGCTTCTCTTCTTTCTAAACATAAATTATTTTTTTATGAAAAAAATAGTTTGGAAAACTGAATCAAACCAATTCGTACATATATATATATATATATATATATATATATATATATTTATATAGTTGTGTAGTTACGTACATATTGAGACGAAATTGTTCATATTACAAAATTATGTACATAGATTTATAAATAATAGTGTTAATTATGTAGTTATGTATGTGGTTAGATTTCTAAATAATAATGTTAATTATGTAGTTATGTATGTAATTTAATTTCTAATGATATGTACCTACTACTATAATTACATACCTACATATTTTTTACGTATCTAAATCGAACCAATTATATAATTACGTACATGCATGCATGTTAGATGGTTTGGATAATTGAACCAAACTATTAATTATGCTTATCTAAATCAAACCAATTAGATAATTACGTACATATTCAGATTGAATTGTTTATAATTAAAAAATTAGGTACATATATTTTCAAATTATTATGTTAATTACATGATTATGTAGTTTAATTTCAAATGATAGTTCGGTGTAGCCAATATTATAATTAGGTACATAATTTTAAGCATATCTAAGTTGAACCAAATATGTAATGTATGTTCATGCATGCTTATTAGTTTTTTTTGTTTTTTGGAAAATCGAACCAAATAAAATTACATGCATACACATAATTGTGTAATTATGCATATATTATATTTTAATGGTCCATAATTATAAAATCATGCATGTAGATTTTAATATTATAATGTAAGAAATGCATAATACCTGCCCTGCCTTCTCAATTTTCATGTTGTTTCCATATGTTAGGGATTTCATTTTCTTGAATATGCTTTAATTATCCAACCTACCCTTCAGATTATTTTAGTAGCAAAGCATCAAACCATCAGCCTCAAGCTGTCCTCAAAGTCAGCAGAGCCAGCGGTTCATGTTGACACAGGAATTACAAGTTCACACACAATGTTAGAGATAAACACTACACAAGTGGCCCACTACTTAATATGGGAAATGCTGATTTTGTCCCTGATTGGAACATGTCAAGGGCTGTTGTCCCCTATGGCTCTTGTGAGGGACATCCATCTTGCCAATTATTTGTCCATTTTCCAAGACCCAAAGAAAGATCTTGTTAACCCCAAAATGTCTTCACTTGATTAAGGCATGCCCTTTATGTGTTTTTTTTTCTTATCTTTCTTTAACTTGACATGAAAGCAGTACATGTAATTGTCCTTTTGTGGATGACATTAGTTCGGTGTAGCCAATATTATAATTAGGTACATAATTTTAAGCATATCTAAGCTGAACCAAATATGTAATGTATGTTCATGCATGCTTATTAGTTTTTTTTTATTTGGAAAATCAAACCAAATAAAATTACATGCATACACATAATTGTGTAATTATGCATATATTATATTTTAATGGTCCATAATTATAAAATCATGCATGTAGATTTTAATATTATAATGTTAATTATTTAATTATGTCATTTAATTACAAATAATAGGTATAACCAATAGTAGAATTAAAAACCAACATAATTACGGGCATATCTAAACTGAACGAATGATGCAATTATGAATATGCATGCATATTAATTAAGAGAAAATCGAACGAAGTCAAACTACGTTCATAATTGTTTATGTAATTGTATAAATGTTCGAATTGAACAATCCATAATTATGTTATGCACGTAGAGATTTTAATTATTATACTAGTTACTTGCTCGTAGTATAGTTTTAAATGTGATACATTAAATAAATTACTATTATAAATGATTAGGTTGAAAATTTAAATGGGCCGATGGTTTAAGTGGGTAGACCCGTTTTATTAATTTAATTCTTGGGTCTAAATGGGTCACCCATTTATGACCCATATAATTACATGAGTGTACCCTAACCCATTTAAAGAATATAATGTGCACATTAATGTATTGAAAATTATTTTTGTTCACTATTCACTTAGCATACAACTTATACATAAAATTATTGTTTTGCATAGGTCGTTTATATTTACCGGGCGTCAATCTAGATGGCAGGAAGTTCAAGCAGTATTCCGGTTCCGGTATTGTTGTACATGGGGGGTAACATTATAACCGGCCAAACCGGTGTTAGTTATAGTATTCCACCGGTTCAACCTATTAGAATTGGTCATAGGTGTAAATTAACTAAATTGCATACGAAGATATACAAGTATTTGCAAATTGATCCAAATCTAAATGCATTGCGGCTAACCGCGAGATACCCGATTAAGGGGCATCATGATACAATCTTCTATGAGGTTGTTCCCGTAACTAGTGATTACGGTTTACGCATGGTGTTGGATGCACACTGCGTAGGGACGACATATTTGACTGTGCAACTGTATGTTGAACTCATTCCTCAAATGGGTGTCGCTGCACATGGGCAGCCGGGAACGTCTATTGAGCACGTGGTTGAAGCGGAGGAAGAAGATGCAGATGTTGGTGGGATGCCTGTTGTGGATATGAACAAATGTCCACGATCGTCATTCGAGGCGCAGACGTATGAAGGAACTACTATCCATACGAATTTTCATGGTGTTTGCGAAGATGTTTCAGCAGAACAACCAGGATCGTTGTTCGCAATAGCGAACAACGCTCTGGACGTGGGGATGAACATCACAAACGATGTTCATTTACAAGATGACACGTACGAGGAGGAAATTGGTGAACGGATGAACGAGTTCACCGATGATGTTGACCGACCCCCCCGTCAATCGAACGATGGCACGGATACGGCAGATTTCATGGACGAACCTCCTATGTATGGTGTAATTGACGTAGAGGCTGCAGATTTGTCCCATGGTGACGAGCTTCCTATACGGGTAACTCGTTGGGATGAATCATTAGAACTGAGTCAAGGGATGCTATACGGGTCGAAAGATCAATTGATAGCTGCTGTGCGAATATACCACGCTCGAACCCACCATGACTTCTACGTCTTGCAGTCGACCCCACTATTATGGGTTGTTAGGTGTAAGAACTCTGAATGCAGTTGGAGACTGCGTGCGATGTATCGTCAGAAACATAGATTCTTCGAAATCACTCAATATGGTGGTCCGCACACATGCTTCAATGAACTCCTCTCGTAAGACCATAACCAAATCACGTCGTCCCTTATTGCTAGTGAGGTTGTCAATATGATAAGGGGTGATGCGTCGACCTCAATCGCTACATTGAAAGAATTCATAGATCGTCGTTTTGGCTATTCCATCTCATATAAGAAAATTTGGTTAGGCAAACAGAAGGCAATTGCCCAAGTATTCGGCGATTGGGAGAAGTCTTATCAGACGTTGCCTAGGTGGATGGAAGCAATGTGCACTTATAATCCTGGTACTGTTGTAAAGTGGAGGTGGAACCCTATACGGGGCAGCGATCAGACCGTAACATTTGTATCAGTCTTTTGGGCGTTCGCAGCATCTATTCAGGGTTTTCCCCACTGTCCTCCTGTGATCTGTATAGATGGGACACACTTGTACGGTAAGTACAAGGGAAAACTCCTTATTGCGACGTGCCCGGATGCAAATAGGCAAATATTTCCTCTTGCATTCGCTATTGTGCAAGAGGAAAGTTTGGACACATGGAATTGGTTTCTGTGTTGTCTTCGTTCCATTACCGATAGGGACGACATTTGCCTTATATCAGATAGGCATCCAGGGATCATTGCTGCAGTGTCTCACAATCACGATTGGCAGCCACCGCGTGCGCACCACCGATTCTGTCTTCGACACGTTGTAAGCAACTTCAGCACGAAAGTGCACAGTGTCAATCTTAAGCGAATGGCTGAGCGCGCGGGAAGGGAGCATCAGGTTAGAAAGTTTAACATGTGGATGAAGAAGATCTTCGATGAGGGTGGGGAACCCGCAAAGACGTTCTTCGATCAAATCGCTCCTCATATGTGGACTCAGTCCCACGACGGGGGCAGAAGATATGGGAACATGACGACAAATCTCATCGAATGTTTCAACGCCGTCCTTAAGCGCGCTCGTAACCTCCCAATCACTGCCCTTGTGCAACTGACATTTTATCGCATTGCACATTATTTCAATAGCCGACGTGAGGCTGCTCGTCGTTCTTTGCCACGCGTCGATGGCAGAGTGGCCACCAGTTTAAATCTCGCAGCATGAAACTGCGAGATTACGTGAGCATTATTTTGGGAAAAAATTCCCTGTTCAGAGTATTATTTTATATTTTATTTACTTTTAATTATACAGAGTATTATTTTATATTTTATTTACTTTTAATTATAAAACGGGAAAAAACTCAGTTTTTAAGCTTTCAAATAAAGATGTTAATTATGACAAATGAAACGATTTGGGATGTGACGTGCGAGGCTCTGCAGTCCACTAGCTTTCCCAGCGGAACACCCCGTACGATCCCATGCATGTGCGTCCATTGCAGCCGACGCCGGCCGTGTCGCCTACACCCTCGAATGAAGCCATTAACCCTCCAAGTGATCGATCCGACGGCTGAGATTGCTGGTTTCAAACACGTGGTGGACGATCGGCTTTATTGGACCCAACCTGGGCTCCTTTGCTTTTTTCAATCAAAGGACAGCAGACTTTATTTTGTCGTGTCAAGTGTACCCGCCATAGGAAAACAAAAACGGGTGCCCCGAGTGGCCGCGGGCCCCACACCCGAGACGCGGGCGCCCCAAGTGGTGAATATCCTATGGTCAGGAGGCTAGTGGCGCTGACACGTTTCAATAGTTATTATGTCTTAAAATTCAAGGCTTTGTATTGAGGGATGTGATGGTCTCAAGGCTTTGCCTGTTCGAGGTATTCAACATCTAATTTACCTGAAGAAGCTTCATATTTCAAATTGCATAGAGATGGAATTGTTAGATGATGATGATGATGGCAAGCAATGGGAGAACCTCAACAAAAGTCTCCGGGAAGTGAGAATTGAAGAAATTCCAAAGATGGTGCGTCTGCCTAGGTGGCTTCAGCATTGCACATCTCTGCAAGCTTTACGGATTGAAAAATGCAGGGGTTTGAGGAATTTACCAGAGTGGATGGGCAACCTCACTTCGCTTCAAGAGCTTCGTCTACAGGAATGCCCCCAACTAGAATCACTGCCGGATGGGATGCGTTGCCTCACCTCTCTTCAACAGTTGGATATTTATGAATGCCCACTTTTAAAGAAAAGATGCGAAAAAGAAACAGGGGAGGACTGGCTCACGTCCCCAAAATACATATATGGTGACGTGCACCCTCTTCCAAATTTGGATTGTTTCCAAACGGCCAAGCCAAAAGGTATGTATATATGCGTTCTTTTTTTTTTTTTTTTAATTAAATCGCGATCATATTAAGTGCCTGATATCAGCTGTTAAATATAATGAATACAGAGTAGGCAATGTGATAATGCAAACCCTCATGCACACACTCATAGAATACACTTGCTTTTGAATACCATTAGAACCAAGAGAAGAAAGTGAAAGAGAAGGGGGGGGGGGGGGTACACAAACCTTGCTTCTGAAAGTTTTTTGTGTATGCTTAGCATAGTTCACATACTGTGTTAGTAGAATTGAATTTTTTTTTTTTCATTCAATGTGTTTTTTTTTTTTTTTAAAGCTGGTAGCCCCACACATAGTGGCCCCATCCCAAGTTTATTAAAAAACCCTCACATATGGTGGAGGAATACCGTAGTTACAACCTTTAGACTTGGGGATTACAAAATCAAACCCCAAGAATCTAAAATTGACTTAACTAACTTATTCAAAACTAATAAACTAATGACCAACAAACAGGCACATAAATAAGAACTATACAACTATACGTGGAAAACAAACAAAACTCCAAAAGCTCTTGAGAAATTAATTATTCACTGTAGCCTTCACAACTACCAGCACAAAGCATCACGAGCGCAAGGAAGGAAATCCCAACAAATCCAATCGAATCATTCCCATGACTTGCTGTGGAAGATCATCCTGACAACTATATGATTGAGATATACCAGATTTGCCCGGCTTAGTAAAGAAATCCACACTTTGATTCGCTTTTCTGTAAACATGTTCCACTTTGTAATGTATGCCTCTCAATGCTAATACAAGCTCTTCCCACTTGTACTAATAGAATTGACTCTCTTTTGTTGTTTTTTTTTTTATTTCGATATGTAAATACTTCATCCCACCCCCCTCCCCAAAAAATTATGGATTGGAGGGTCAGTTTACTTGCACTAGGAGCATACTAGAAAACTAGTGTTATACAGTGGTTTATTGTGATCTTGTTTACTAATTGTGTAAGCAATTTTTAAAACGTCATTGAAGCTTACATTTCAATTGTCATCATTTTCTATCAATTATTTTGCTTTGATTGTTGTTGAGGATTCTTTGTTTAAGGGCTGAGGTGTCATATGCAGGATGCCACAAAGGCTAGTGACATGACTAGTTATGGAAGATGGTGTTCGTTTCTTCAACCTGGGTTGTATTAGTGTAAGGATGGTGGTTTTTTAGAAGATCTTGTTTGTGCACATTACGATCTTAGACATTGTTGATGTGGCGCTGGGGGCAACATGCCATGCCATTGAGGAATTTGGATTTTTGGAAGGAGGTTTGATCTATGTGTATCTCAACTTTCTGTTATTCTGCATTCTGCAGCTAATGTTTTTGTAGCTTACAAGGAACAACAAATAGAGTGAGACAAATTCCTTTGTACCAAATTGTATGCCACTTTCATTCTTACCTATTAAGGTTAGGAAAGAGTTGAATGCTCCTTTCTCCATAATGTACCTTGTCTCCCATCTCTTGTCTTCACAATGAATAATGCATAACTCAAATGGCAGCATACATGTCAACTATTAAATTTATTCCCTTGGCTGTCTTGTATGTATCTGTTCTGGCATATTGTTTGCTATAAGTTTCAAACAATTGTTTCCTTCAGTTTAAATAACTTTGCATTTAGGAGCATAGAGTTCATAAAATTCTATGTTTTTCTTCTTTGCAGGCTTATTTAAACAAAGTATCTTCTTAAAAAATAAATACAATATGCCCATTAATTGAATTTTAAAAATAATAATAATAATAATTCTACTCTCTTTCTTATTTATAAGTAAACTTTGTTTTCTGCTTAATATCTCCTACGATATTGGGCTTAAGTTTTATTCTGTAGTCATTATTTTTTTTATTTTTTTTGGTGCAAGCTTCCCCTGTCTAGAGATTTACTTTTTATTTGGCTCCTCTTTTTTAATCTAGACAGTTAAAAGCAGCACAGATCAAATATAACATTGCGATTTAAATTGAAGAATCATAACAATTTGTATCTAATAGTGGATTTCAAAATTTTTTGCTTTTGTAATATTAGGAGAAAAACTAAATACCATAGTGTTGTATTGCTACAAGCTCTAAATGAATTGCAAGCAACATCAAGTCTTTTGCATCTTTAGGTTTCTGTCATTGCATATTGTTCTTTTGATAAGTTCTTCTGAAAATAAGCATGATTACTTCTGGACAAAAGTTTAATAGTAGCATCTCAGTATTAGTTTTTTGGTGCATATTTTTCGTTATGCTTTATATTGTGAATAGCTGCCACAATGTTATTATAATTTGGATTTAAATTGTTTATCACTTGCAGCATCAATTTCTCATTGAGTATAAATGATATAAGATTTCAAAAGTTTAATAAAATTTTCCTCTCTTTCCCTCTCCCCGCCCTTTGTCATTACTGCATCCCACTGCTTAACATATTTACAATTGACAAGATCAAATGAATTTATGATGCTTCTTTTAGAAGTAGGTTTTGCTATTACACTAGCAGTGGCTTTTTCCTCTGTCTCACATGCAATTTGTACAATAAAATTGAATGCTAAGAATTTACTTTACATGATGCTTCAAAAAAAATTTTAAGTATCTGATATCAGCTGTTAAAATATAAATTATATAATGCATTCAAAGTATGAAATTATTGAGTTCAAAAAGTTTTGAAAATTTTAAAAATTTGTACTCTGTTGAGTGGTGCAATCTGATAATACACACGCACGCACTTATAGAATACAGTTAGCTTTTGAATACCATCGGAACTGAAAAGAAAATAAAGCGAAAAAAAAAAAAAAAAAAACACTTCTGAGAGTTTTCAGTGAATGCTTAACATAGTTCATATATCTAGAAAATTCATACACATATGTAGACATGCTCCAATTGTTTCAATTGGATTTTTCTTTTCTTTTAATGTGTTATGTGCTGTTTTGACAAATGATGAATTGAAGGTTCAATTTACTTTCATTGGGTGAGAAGGAAGTATGAAAATCTAGTATTCGACATTGGTGTAGTGGACTAGTGGGTATGATCTTGTTAGCAAGTTGTGTAAATATTTCTCCAGACGATTCTGAAACTCACTTTCAATAGTAATCATTCTATCAGTTATTCTGATTTTATTATTGTTTTGCAATTGAAGGAAATTCAAAGTTATTATTTTTCATAAGGATTTGAAGGAAATTATAAAAGGAATTACTGAGCATTCATTCTACTGTGTGATTCTGTGTCTGAAGATTTTTGGCTAGTTTTTCATGGGAAAGGAAATCATTCCTTATTGTTCATAACATTTCATATCCCATTTCAAGTTTAAGCCACAATTTGAGTTCAGAAAATTGATCTCCTCATAACATTTCTCTTCTCAGCAGTCAGCAGGACAAATGCCTAATATCAGCTGTTAAAATATATAATGCCTTCAAAGTAGGAAATTAATGAGCTCAACAGTTCTCAAAATTCAAAAATTACACTCTTCTCGGCATGGCAATGTGATAATACACACCCACACACTTGTAGAATCCACTTACCTTTTGATTACCATCAGAACCAAGAAAAGAAAAAGTGAGTAGGAAAAAGAATACTTAGAGGAACCTTGTTTCTGAAAGTTTTCTGTGTATGCTTAGCATAGCTCATGCATCTACCTATTTTTTATGTAGATATACTGCGTTAGCATAATTAAAACTTTTTTTTTTTCATTCAATGTGCTATGCACTGTTTCAAAAATGATGATTTGGAGGCTCAGTTTACTTTCATTAGGCATCAAGCGAAGAGGAGACTTGAAAATCTATTATTTAAAGAATTATGTAAACATTTCTACAAATGATTTAGAAGCTCCCTTTTAATGTCCTAATTTTTTCACACGCAGCCGGTCCCAAGCCCGGGTTAAGGAGGAGGGTTGCGTTAGGTAGCTGACAGCCAGCGTAAAATTTGTCAGATCACTATGATATGAATCCTTACCGAATATTTGCTGGGGCGTCCCCTACAAGCGACGCGTTGCACTTGAACCACCCGAGTGTAGTGAAAAGTGGGCGAGGGTGGGCTAGGTCGTCGCCCCGAAGCGACGCGCCGTGTCGGCACCCGGGTACGGTGTCAAATATGCGAGGGTTCCTGCATCATTCTGGACGTGGGCAGGTAAAGACGTTAGTTCAGGAAACTAGGATTAGATTAGCAACTTGGAATATAGGGACACTTACGGGTAAAAGCATGGAAATTGTGGATACAATGATTAGAAGAAGAATTGATATAATTTGCCTTCAAGAAACTAAGTGGGTGGGGGAAAAAGCTAGAGAAATCGATAAATCAGGATTTAAACTTTGGTACACTGGAAAAGAAAAACATAAGAATGGAGTAGACATTATTATAGACAAAAACTTAAAAGATAGCGTTGTAGATGTAACTAGAGTAAGAGATAGAATTATAAAAATCAAAATGGTATTAGGACAAGAGATAATAAATATCATTAGTGCTTATGCTCCTCAAGTTGGCTTAGCAGAAAATCTTAAGAGAGAATTTTGAGAAGATATGGATAGTATTATACAAGACATACCAGGGACTGAGAAAATATTTATAGGAGGAGATTTGAATGGACACGTTGGAAGAGATAATAAAAATTATGAAAGGATACATAGAGGATATGGATATGGAGACAAAAATGAGTCTGGAGAGATGATCTTAGACTTTGCTATGTCATATGATTTTAGTATAATGAATACTTGCTTTAAGAAGAGAGAAGAACACTTAATAACCTTTAAAAGTGGACAAAATAGAAGTCAAATAGATTTTTTTTTAACTAGGAGGGTAGATCGTTTATCATGCAAGGATTGTAAAGTTATTCCAGGTGAAAGTCTAACCACACAACATAGAGTCTTAGTGTTAGATATGTGCATTAAAAAATGGAAGAAAAAGGATAAAATAAACCAGTGTAGGAGAACTAGATGGTGGAACCTAAAAGGAGAAAATATAATAAAATTTAAAAATAAAATGATCAAAGATGGGGATTGGACCTTAGAGGATGGGATAGATTCAAATACTCTTTGGAATAGATTAGCTAGCTCTATTAAAAAGATAGCAAAAGAGATTTTAGGCGAATCAAGGGGAAGATTCTCAAATAGCAAAGAAAGTTGGTGGTGGGATAAAGATGTACAAAAAATCATAAAGACAAAAAGAATTTGGTATAAAACGTGGCAAAAATGTAGAAACAGAGATAACTTTGAAAAATATAAGGAGGCAAGAAAAGATACAAAAAGGGCCGTTAGTGAAGCTAAACATAGATCATTTAATAGTTTGTATGATAGATTAGGTACAAAAGAAGGGGAAAGAGATATATTTAAAATTGCTAAAGCTAGAGAAAGGAAGAACAAGGACTTAGGAAATGTAAAATGTATAAAAAGTGAGGATGATATTGTCTTGGTTAAGGACGAAGATATTAAAGAAAGATGGGGAAGTTACTTTAGTAAGTTGTTTAATGAAAACCAAATAGAAGACTTAAATTTAGAATTGTCAAATGAGGAAAAGACTAAAAATATAAGATTTATTCGCAAAATTAGAGTTAACGAAGTTAAGTTTGCACTAAAAAAGATGAAAAATGGGAAAGCTATGGGACCAGATAACATCCCAATTGAAGTTTGCAAATACTTGGGTGATAACGGAATTATATGGTTAACTAATTTATTTAATACAATTATAAAAACTAAGAAAATGCCAGATGAATGGAGAAAAAACACTTTAATACCTATATACAAAAATAAAGGAGATATTCAAAATTGTAATAACTATCGTGGAATTAAACTTATGAGTCATACGATGAAACTATGGGAAAGAGTAGTTGAACAAAGATTAAGGTTAGAAACGAAGATCTCAGAATATCAATTTAATTTTATGCCTGGGAGATCTACCACAGAAGCTATTTATCTTTTAAGAAGATTAATGGAAAAGTTTAGGAAAAAGAAGAGGGACTTGCATATGATATTTATTGACCTTGAGAAAGCATATGATAGGATACCTAAGGAAGTTCTATGGTGGGTTTTAGAAAAAAAGGGTTTATGTTGTAGGTATACCGATGTCATTAAGGATATGTACGATGGAGTAATGACTAGTGTAAAGACTATAGATGGAGAAACTAGAGAATTTCCAATTACCATAGGTGTACATCAAGGATCCGCTTTGAGTCCTTATCTTTTTGCTTTAGTGATGGACCAATTGACTAAGAGTATTCAAAAGGAGGTTCCATGGTGTATGTTGTTTGCAGATGATATTGTATTAATTGACGAAACTAGGGATGGAGTAGAGACTGAGTTAGAATTATGGAGAGAAGTTTTGGAATCTAGAGGCTTTAAGATAAGTAGAAATAAAACAGAATATATGAAATGTAATTTTAGTAATGATAGGAGGAATATTGGAGACAAAGTTAAACTTGATGATGAAGAAATAAATAGCACTTGTAGATTTCGATACCTTGGATCTATTATGCAAGCTGAAGGAGAAATTGAAGATGATGTAATGCATAGAGTTAAAGCAGGTTGGGTAAAATGGAGAAGTGCTTCAAGTGTTCTATGTGATCGTAGAATACCCTTAAAATTGAAAGGGAAATTTTATAGAACAGCTATAAGACCAGCCATGCTATATGGATCAGAATGTTGGGCAACGAAGAAACATAATATTCAAAAAGTAAAAGTTGCCGAGATGAGGATGCTTAGATGGATGAGTGGTATAACATTGAAAGATAAATTAAGGAATGAACATATTCGTGGTAAGTTAGGTGTAGCTTCTATAGAAGATAAGATAAGGGAGGGACGACTCAGATGGTATGAACACTTGCAACGTATGCCTTATAGTGCACCTGTGAGGAAGAGTAACTTAGTTACTGTAGGGGGCAGTAGAAGGGGTAGGGGTAGACCTAAAATAACTTGGGAGGAGATAGTGAGTAAGGATTTAATATCTTTGAATCTATCAAAAGAAATGGTCCATGATCGCATAAATTGGCGGAAAAGGATTCATATAACTGACCCCACTTAGTGGGACTAAGGTTTGGTTTTGTTGTTGTTGTTGTTGTTGTTGTATCTATCAACTATTTGCTTTTGTCCTTCTTGTGGATTCTTTGTTTAGTTTTGATATTATTCTATAATTGAAGGAAACTCATAATTAGTTCTTATTATTCATTAGGATTTGAAGGAAATAGTGAAAGGAACTACTGAGCATTGTTTCTGCTATGTGATTCTCTATGTGATGATTTTAGGCTAGTTTTTTCCTTGGGAAAGGAAAATCATTCCTTATTCTTCATAACAGTTCATAATTTCGTTTCGAATTGAAGCCTAAATTTGAGTTTAGGAAATTGGTATTGTAAGGACCTGAATGCTACTCAAAAATACAACTCCCTGATAACACTTACCTTACAGACAGGGTAGTGTAGACGACCTCTCTACCTGCGAGCCTGATCTACTCGTCTAACTGGATTACCTGAAAAAAAATATTAATTTATTGGGACGAGACAACGCTCATTAAGAAGAAATATGCTATTACTAGTGTGTGGAAACTGAGTTTACATAAATAACTACTGATAAATAGCTGAACTGAAATACCATATAAAATACAATACTGTGTAACTCACACCTAAAAATACATTTGTAATATTTGAATTTTCTATTTAATCATACTACTAATATTATAATATATCTTCAATGATCCTATAAATCTGTATATATATTAAGTAACTGTGAAAACTACCCTAAAAATTTGTATTTATGATTTAACCCCTCATGATAAGATTGTGCGACCCGTAGGCGGGATTTAACTCTGATTGGCCCGCTAGGATAACTCAACTAATACTCTACCAATCCTCAGTCGGGCCTTACTGCAATCTCTCCAAAGGCTCGGTACTGGCATCTACCTCGTCAAATCGATCACCTCTACCCAGAATATTAGGGAGCCTACAATCCCTCCAAGGCGCAATTGACAAAATCTACATATTATCTGAGATATGTGGTTGTACTTTGATCTGAAATAGTTACGGTACCCTGCTCTCTTGTATGAATCTGACTGAAATAATTAATCTGACTGAAATATTTCATTAGGGTCTGATATTATATAATACTAATATATAATTATCTTGTTGTTTCATCATAATTCCAAAATAATCATAACATTGTAAATCTGATCTGTAAATACTGTAATATCTGACTGAAATAATTGTATATCTAATCTGTATTATTTGACTGAATAAACTGTAATATTTGAGTGTTATGGATTTATAATTCTGGAAATCATTGTATTCTATAAATACTGTAAAATAATTGTCTGTAAAATATATGTTTGTATAATATATGTATGTATAGTATCTATTTATAGAATATACACTGTAATTTATAAATTCTGTAAAATCTGATAAATACTGTAAATCATGGTATTCTAGAAAAAACTATATAAACTCTATACTGAACAAATACCTACTCAGGCAACACAATTAATAAATCTCATGTTCTGAAATCTCTAAAACTGTATAATTTATACCCTGCACCATACTAAACAAATACTATAATTTACTGATAAAATTTTTGAATTTACTAGCATAACATATTTCCCTTACCTGGCAAACTAAGTCCTTCTGCTATTTGCTAATTCATGCCCACGGCGTCCACAATACCAAAATCCTGAAATTACACACATATATTTTCCTGTCAAATAACTGAATTCCCCAGAATAAATTTCCATACTCATATTTCCTAAATTATAAATTATTCATTATCTTACATGGGTTCCTAGGAACACCCTCTAGGTCCCCTAACCTGTCTGCATTATAAGCCCCAAAACTCCGAATTCACAACACCCACATAAATCATCCCAAGCACCAGTATAACAACATCTACTACTAAATCTGGGTGGTTCAGAAAAACCTACAAACCAAATATCCCTTAAACAATCCACTTACCCTGATTTTGGGATGGTCCTTAAACCTCTCAAATCGAAATTATGCTCCGGTTAAATTATAGAGAATCTCCCCAAGATCATCATGGTAGCTTCTGATTGTCGAACTAGGGAGAAACAGGGCCGAAAATCTAGAGAAAAGGGGAGAGGATCCATTTTTAGAGAGAGAAAAATGTTAGGAAAAATGATTCTTTAGCCGAAAAGCCGATTTTTGCATATTTATAAGTGTCTTGACACATGGCTTCGTCGATGAGACACGTGACCTCGTTGACGAGGTGAAGAAGGCAGTTTGTCGACAAAGGTAAAGAACTCGTCGACAAATCAATGAGTCTGAAATACACCCTCTCGGTATCTCTTCGTCAACGAACACTAAGACTCATCGACGAATCCTACATGGAGTTCGTCGACGAAACAAGGGCATTTGTCGACGAACCCTGTTTTAACCCTTTTGAAATTTTTCCTTCTCTCTATTATTTAATCATTATAATTTCCGGGTCGCTACAGGTCTTCTCAGAGATGAGGGCAACATTGCCTCTATCACTTGATGTTTAGGGGCATGAGTTTAGAAACCATAGAATTTAATTTGCTATATGCTTGAGTAGAATCCTTTTATTGATAATCTTCAGTTTTGTTTTTTGCTTATATTGAATTATGATGGCATGTCTGCTCTGGCTAGAAAGGTTGTTGACCTTATAGGTCACACCCGATTTTGATTATGACAAATACTCATTATATTTAATGGGTGTTTGAGGTTATATGCAGGAACTCAAATTGACAGATCAAGATGCACATAGAGAAAGTGAAGAGTCAAGACCCAATCTATGACGACCTCAATTTCTTAATGTAAAATGTAGCATAATAAATAGAAAATCAACCTGGACCCGTGGTGTCACGCCCCAAACTCGAAAATGGGACCCGGGGGTGAATTTAGATAACCTAATCTGTCTCTGTATTAATTAAAACATACATGATACATCATAAAAAAAAAAAAGGACCAACCCCGTGGGGTACACGGATGCCCTTTAAACATACATACAAACATCCATACTTATTGACATACGCAGCGAAACACGGGTTTTTATACATAACCAATATCATACCAGAGTCTATACTAATTAGGACATACATTCCCATAATACAAAACATACCCCAGGTGTCTACAAACTATTCTAACAACCTGGATACCAAAACTCGTACTTAGAAGGTACTAGGAGTAGCTACGACACCCTTGCTTCCAAACGCTAAGATGCTACTTACCACTACCTAAAGGCCCTGAAAAATATTGTACGTACATTCGGGGTGAGTCACTTCTCAGTAAAGAAAACAGTTTATATCAGTATGTGGCATACCAGTGTCATTTTACATACTTCATAACACTATACATACGATACAATTTGAAACAATTCGTACAGTTTCATACAAATACATACAGTTCCGGTATTTTTAGAAAACCATTCCAGTTCAAATGATACCCAACATACATCCATACATACTTACATACAGTCAGTGTCGTCACACTAGTTCGCAACTACATCAGGTCACCTCATCTCATGGCAATTACATTGTTACATATGCAACTACGCTGCGACGATCAAGGCCCAATGGTGAATCCATTACATCATACGCAACTACACAAAGTTACTTAGTCTCACAGCGATTACATTGTCATATGCAACTATGAAGATGTACGACTCAGACCCAATAGTGAATCCATTGCATCATATGCAACTACACAAAGGTCACCTAGTCTCACCACGATTACATTGTCATATACAACTACAATGCGACGATCTAGGCCCACTGTGAATCCATTGCAACATACGATGTAGCATATAGCTCACACCACTTCGGTGATCAACCGGAATTAGACTGGTGATATTTCACACCCTCGGATATAGAGCTGGTCACTCTCGGCGCATGATAATTAATTGCCCCTAGCCGATTTCAAAAAACCTGAAATCATTTTGGAACTCACGTTCCTATACATTTTAGCATACGGTAATTAGCCGCCACATAACTGTTTTTACAAATACCTGGAACAAATACATACATCCATACATACCACACTTATTTGGTTTACGGCAAATCATATCATTTACAATTTCAAGTATACATTTTATGCAAATATGGATTATTGTCACTTCAATAATACAGTTTTAACGCAACCAACAGTTTTCCAAACAAAATAGAGATAATACCCGAAATCCCTAATTTTCCTGAAAAACTGTAACACGAAAATCTCGCATTTTTACCCAATAGATTTCCCCAAATAAGTAGTCAAAACATACATATAATCGTAACCTACAAGTTTACCGATGTTTCAAAAATGGACTAATATAAACAGAATCCCTTTACCTTAACCCGAACTCCAACTACGAACTTTACGGTCCTCACAACTATGAACCAAGAATCCAAAACCTACAAACCATAGTACAAAACATACTTACAATCTGTACTACTATACATATACCGAATCAGAAATGAAAACCTAACCTTACCTCGATTTAGGCTCGAAACCTAAAATCTTTCGAAACAAGTTTCCGATCCAATAGAAACGTAGAGAATCCTTTACCGATCCTTGCAGTAACTTTGGATTTTTGAATCCGGTGACAAATGGTGAAGGAATCAAAGAGAGACAGAGAGAGTGGAGGGAGAGTTCTAGAGAGAGAGAGAGAGGAAAACCAAAACTTAGCCAAGAAGAAACCCAAATATCTCTTTTATAAGTCTTTGACCCGAGAGGTTTCGTTGACGAATTGGTGTCCTCGTTGACGAGATCTTCAGAAAATTTGTTGACGAGGAAGTGATTTTGTCGACGAACCCTGATATTTAATTTTCCTGAACCCCTCGGCTTTTCCTTGTCGATGAACCTCTGAATTTCGTCGACGAGAAGCCTTCTACCTTCATCGACAAATTACGGCCTCATCGATGAAGTCTGCAGAATTCCATTCTTTACCCCTCTTTTACGTAATTAACCCGTACAACACAATTCGAGTTCTTACACGTGAGTAGCGGGGATAGCCTGACATAAACAGCGGAAACCTAAGCAGCAGTAAAAATAAAATCTCAATTATCCAACCATAAGACATAATACCAGAGTTTACTACATCATCAAAATACTGTGTATATATATACAATCTCCAAAAAGTCAAAATAACCCTAAAATCATACAACAAAAATCTCCTGATCCTAGTTCAACGCTTACCCTTCTAGTAGGGAAGCTAAACCCACTCAACGGCAGTCACGACCCACCGGTCCCTCTGGGTTTCCTAAAAATCATTTAATATTCGGGGGTGAGACACTTTTCAATAAGGAAAAATAAACTAAATACAGTTGTGTGACAACATGAACATTTAATGCAATTATACATATATAATACATTTCATATTTTCGTAAACGTTCATCATGACATACTAAATAATTATATACTTTCACACTTGCTAATAAATCATATCGTGTGTAAAACATCTGTTATAACTGATAATACTGAAAACATACCCAGGATGAATAGTTAGCTGGTGTCATGTATTACCCCCCATGACGGGTTGTGCAGCCCGAAGGCGGGACCTAACAATGGTTGGCCGACCACTGCCGAGTCAAAAATGTCTATAAGTACAATATGCCCGCCACACCCTGGTCCGGACTACCAGATGGACGTCTACAACTCTACACTGAAAGCCACATTGACTATCCATCTCCCACCCCCTCGTGGGGTGGTTAGCACAAGTCTGAACATAGATATCTGATCTATATAGCTAGAGTACTGAGCTCTTGAACTGAACTAAACTAACATCCGGGTTCTGATAACATATAGTACACGATTATATAGCATCTTTCATAATTACGGTCTCATGTCGAACATATCATAATTACGGCCTCGTGCCGAACATAACATAATTACGGCCTCGTGCCGAACATATCATAATTACAGCCTCATGCCGAACATATCATAATTATGGCCTCGTGCCGAACATATCATAATTACGGCCTCGTGCCGAACATTTCATATATAATATTTTGAAAATAAATCAATTATCATGCAATTTAAAGTCATCATATACTGCATTATTTCGTGATTCCTGAAAACCTGCTTTTCTCGTAAAATTCCCATATCATAATACATTCATGCAAAAATAACATTCATGCCACACAAAACTGAGTAAATTCGTACGTTTCATTCTAAAATCACATTCTTGTATAACAATAGTATTTTCCCAATAACATACATTTTCTCAATAATATTCATATGTAAGATATGTTTTTCTGAAAATAAACTTACTCATACATAGTAGTAATTTGCATGAAAAATAACTGTTTTATTTTATTCCCTTACTTAGCTACTGAGAAAAGCCCCTATAAATTCTGAACTCACACCTGCAGGATTTCCTGATCAACGCCCTGAAAATGAAAATTTCCAGTATTAAACTTCAGTATTTCCACGTGTACATCATTTCCTATAACTACCGCAAGACCAAATTTGGCTTAAAATGTCTTACATCAACTTAGGGATGATTTCCAACTTGCTTTCACCAACGATCCGCTCCGGAAGATTTGGAGAGTACTTTCCTAGGAGCGTCGTGGTGATTTCAGATTATCGATCTGATGTAAATCCGACCCAAAAATGAAGAGAGAGAGAGAGAGAGAGAGAGAGAGAGAGAGAGAGAGAGAGAGAGAGGGAGAACCAAAGGGGAGAGAGAGAAAATGAGTTGCTTAGTTATGAAATAACAAAAATCTGGATTTTTAGTATTTATAGAGCTGGATTCGTCGACGAGCCACGTCATTCTTCGACGAATCCTTTAATAATTTCGTCGACGAAATTCAATCCTCATCGACGAAATTCAATCGGCTTAAAACCTCTCTCAGTATTTCTTCGTCAATGAAATTCAGTCTTCGTCGACAAATTCTCTTAAGCCTTCGTTAACGAATCCCCTATATTCATCGACGAAGTTGACTTCCTCTTTCTATTACTATTTCCATTTCCCTTTCTCTTTATTATTCAAATCCCATTATTATTCGGGTTGTCACACAATCATTTTATGTTGTAATAATATTTCTTTGATGTAAAGGGTCTGTAATAGTAAATAGGGTTTGGTTTGTAATAAGCTCACACACATCACATGCATGATCTAATAGGTAAGCTCAAACAAACCATAAACTAGAAGTGACCTTAGAATGACCTTAGGGTTTATCCTTCGGTCGACTAAAGGTGGACCAACACCGAACTTTTTCGGTGACTTTAATTAGACATAAATTACCCTAGAACACTTACCATTGTACCTATGTTTGTTAGGCACTTGATTAAAGTTTGAATGGATCATAACAAGACCGAAATGCATACATTGTGTACTTTTGGTCGACCGACCTTGGCAATTCATTCTGCCCTAGTCGACCGAAACTAGCTTGGGTCAACAGTTGACCAAGGTCTCAGTCGACCGAACTAGTATAGTTCAAATCCCCCGATCGACCGAAATCCCCTGAGGTTAACAAATTTACCATCTGGTCGACCGAACCAAATTTGTATTGCAACTACCTGGTCGACCGAGGGTCCTCGGGAGAAATCTCAACTGTCTAGTCGACCAAACCATTCAGTTCAAAATGTCCTGGTCGACCGAACCTCGGTAAAATGGAAAATCGCCCTTTGGATAAGCACTTTCGGTCGACCGTGTCTTCAGTTCAAAAATGTCCTAGTCGACCGAATCATATAAACTCTGGTCGACCAAACTTGTTCTGGTCGATCGGACCTCTTGGGTTGCCTTGATTTTTATCGCAGTTAAACATTTTTAAACAAGGTTAATTAGGGTTAAAATGATTTTAAATAAAATTAATTATACCCTACATATCCTAACGACTATAATTCTTCCAATGTCTATATATAGCCCATCATTTGCTAAGATTAGAAAAAGATTAGCATATTTGATTAGGGAGAATTCTTTAAAAATCCAAAAACGTATAATACTCATTTTTTAGTCTCCTACACTCATAATTACCTTCTCATACTGATTAAATCCTCTATAAGTTGATTGAATGTTAGTCTAAATAGGTTTACTCTCCCACTCTTGATTGATTGATTCGATTTTTTACGAGAGTTAGACCTAAGTGCTCTTAGGGGGCTTTTGCTAATAAGCCTATCCTAAGAAGACTTGTTTAAGTTTTTGAGTATTGCATTTGTGTTGCAATATCTTAGGAAGCTTGTATTTGTTTGTGGATTACAAAATCTCTTCAAAACATTTTCAAATATCTTGTAGAATTTATTTTGATATAACTTTGAAAAAGATATTTGTTTATGTGATAACTTTGCAATATTCATTCACTCATATACTATTTTCTGAATACAAAGATTACACATCCTTTGCAAACCAAGCATATACATTATTTGATATTTACTTGCTTGAGACATCCTGCTAATTGAAATATTTGAGACTTGATATCTTTGTGCGAACTTATTGATTGAATATCTTGAAATGCAAAGATTTCCTGTTGACACTCTCACGTACGCATTACACTGATAGAAAATATATTTAAGAGCTGAAACATTAGACTAGACTGAGCTTCCATATTAAATCATATTGTGGTGTATGTAATTTGCGCGTATTTGGGTACATATCTGCTTTACATGAAAGCACAATCACTGTACCGATATTATTTGATTGCAAAATTTCTTGTATTTTCAGGCACGGGCCTGAAGAGGGAGACTAGCCCTGGAATAGTCTCGGATTGGCTTAGACTAGATTAGGAACGCTAGGTGCATCATCTGGTTAAGGCGTGTAGGTTGAGGTCAGCCTCGCTAATTGACCTGGTTAAGGTTGAGGTCAGCCCTGTGCTAATTGACTTGGTTGTAATCGGTGCCACACCACCCTTAAGTGAGTTATTTGTGAAATTCTCGAGCTTGCGAGTTAGAGGCGAGGAGGTAGGCACAGTTGGCCGAACCGCAATAACATATCGTGTATTTGTTCATATTTTCATATTTCATATTTATCGCACATGTATGTTATTATATGAATGATGCACTTGATTTAGATTTCTGTATAGTATATTTATCGGCGTATTTGTAACTCCATAAAAAGACCCTAGGTTATAATATTCAACTAACATCTAGTTCAACTTAGGAGAAAAGTTTAAAATTCCAATTCACCCTCCCCCCTCTTGGGAATACACCAATTCTAACAAAGGCAAATTCTGAACTCAACAACATTGATGTTTCCAAATTCTTATGTCATGTATCATTAGTATGATGATACCATTAGAACCACATTTGACTTGTTAGAAACTCAGTTCTTCTATGTAAGAACAAAAGTGATGCCAAACTTAAGTAAATCTTACAGAATTGAATCAACAAAAAAAGAGAACTAACTGTTTGAAAGAATTAAAAGAAGAAAACACAAATTTACGTGGTTTAGCTAGTGTGACCTACATCCACGGTGAGAACCAGATGGAAGAACTTTTATTGATGAATCCAATCAGTCTTGAGATTACAAGCATACCACCTCACAGTCACAACCTCTCTATAATTTCAAGAAAAACTCTGCCCTTGGTGTTTACAGCTTCCAATCTCTCTTCCTGATCTTTTTATTTCTAGGAAAACTAATCATTTTATGACTTTAACAAACAACCAACATTATATACAACACACATCTCCTAACTAACCTAAGAAGCTTAATAGAAATCTTCCACTTGTCACTTGCAACTAACTGCTGACTTGTCATCCCAGATCCAGCCTATAACTGTTAACTGCAAGTTGTTTGTTTAGCCATATGTGTGTTAAAATGATTCGAACTTATCATTAAAAATCTCCTCCTTGACAACATTTTAAACGTTCACACTATTCTCCTTCTCCCAACTAATCTCACTTGCCTCTTCATGAGGCTCAGTAGCTCCTCAAATTTATCAAGTCCAGACAATGTTTGAACTTAGATACTAGCAATGGCTTGGTCATCATATCGGAAAGATTTCTCCATCTACTATTATGTCCCTTACAAAATGAAGTTGAATGTCAATGTGCTTTGACCTCTCATGGAGCACCTGATTCTTAGCAGGGTGAATTGTGCTTTGGTTTATCACAATGGATAGTGAATATTACCTTGGCACATACCTAGCTCATGAGATATTCCCTTTAGCCATATAGCTTCCTTAATTGCCTCAGTCATCACAATATATTCTGCTTCAGTAGTAGATAAAAATACTACATATTGGAGAGTTGATTTCCAACTAACAACTCCTCCAAATGCAGTAAATACAAACCCAATCAGCGACTTCCTTGTGTTGACATTTCCTACATAATCAAAGTCTACAAAGCCTTGAATCTCCCTTCCATGCTTCTCATTCCCTTCATATCTCAGTCCCGAACACTTAGTATCAGTAAGGTATTGAAACACCCATTTGATAGCATGCCAATGTGGCTTGCCTGGATTGCTCATAAACCTACTGACCACACTTGCTGCATAGGCTAGTCTGGTCTAGAACAAACCATTGCATACATGATGCTTCCCACCATGCTAGCATATGGAATTTTTGTTATAAATTCCTTATCTCCTTCTGTCCTGGGTGCTTGTGTGACTGACAGTTTGAAGTGTTATCCCATAAAAGTTTTAACCATCTTCAACCGATCCATGCCAAATCTACTAAGAGTTTTAGTGATGTAGGACTTTTGAGATAAAAACAGTAGCTTCTTACTTTTATCCCTCTCAATCTCCATTACCAGGTTTTTTTGGTGCAGGGCTGAGTTGTTTTATTTCAAATTCTGAATTTAACATGCCTTTGACTTATTCAATCTTTCTTCTATCTTTACAAGCAATAAGCATGTCATCTACATACAGCAGTAGGTAAACTATTTCCCCTTCATCTCGCTTGAAACACAGCTAGCATAACTACTTCTCTTGAAGCCAATTTTAATCATATAGGCATCAAACCTTTTATACCACTGCCTAGGTGACTACTTAAGTCTGTACAGTGATTTATTTAGGAGACATACCTGATTAGTGTTGGTTTCATACACAAATCCTTCAAGAGGCTGCATGTAAATGACTTCTTCAAGTTCTCCATATAGAAAAACAGTTTTGACATCTAATTGTTCCAACTCCAAGTCTTGGTTAGCAACAAAAGCAAGTAGAAGTATAATGGAACTGTGCTTGACTACCGAGGAGAAAATTTCATTGTAATCTATTCCCTCCCTTTGAGTAAAGCCCTTTGCTACTAATCTAGCCTTGTACATCAGACCTTCAACCCTTGGAATGCCTTCTTTCTTCTTGTAGATCCACTTGGACCCAACTAGCTTCTATTTTTTTTGGTTTAGGAAACAGCCGTCAGGTATGTATTTTTCTTCAAGGACTCCATCTCCTCTTGCATAGTTAGGATCCATTTGTGTGCCTCCTTGTTGTTGATTGCTTCTTGATAAGTTCTTGGCTCCATGTCAATTATTTCTTCAGCAACTGACAGAGCAAAAGCAGTGAGTTTAGCTTGCCCTTATCTCTGTGGTGCTTTAATGTTCCTTCTCTATCTATGTCTCACAAGAACATAGGAATCAGCTCCACCAGCTTGGAGATTCTGACTTTCTAGGCTTGTTTCCTCTTCTGTCCTTCCTTGGCTTGCTTCCCCTTCTACATCAGTTTGCTCAACCTGATGTTGCAAAGATTTCTTTGACTGCTCCACCTCAAGCTGCAATCTGTCCAGACCTAAGTCCTTGTTATGATCTTGCTTGCTTTCTGTTTGATTTCCAGCCATTTGAAACTTATTAAAAGTAACATTTTGGCTAAACAAACACTGCTCTTTACTTGGAGCATGAATCCACACTTTGTATCCCTTCACACCTCTAGGGTATCCCAAAAAAACACTTTACAGTTCTAGGATCTAACTTGTCTATTTTTGAGTGAACATAGGTCACACAACCAAACACCTACAAATGGCCATAATCAACTAGTTTTCCTAATTATAATTCATGTGGATTTTTGAACCCTATAGCTGAAGAAGAAGAGCTCCTATTGATTAGGTATACTGTTGCATCAGCAACCTCTACCCAAAAAGATTTTAACAAACCCAAGTTAGATACCATACACCTAACCCTCTCCAAAATGGTTCTATTCTATGTTCAGCCAACCCATTTTGCTGAGGTATGTGCTTTACTATTATATGCCTAGCTATACCCTCTTCTTGACAGAACTTATTAAACTCATTAGACAAATACTCCAAGCCATTATCAGTTCTCAGTGTCTTCAGTTTCCCGCCCAACTGATTTTCAACTAGAGTCTTCCACTCTTTGAACTTGGCAAAGGTGTCACTATTTTTCTTAAGGAAGTAGATCCATACTTTCTTTGAGAAGTCTTCAATTAGAGTTAGGAAGTATTTAACTCCTCCATGAGATGTTACCCTTGTGGTCCCCCACAAGTCTGAATGAATATAATCCAAGGTCTGCTGAGTTTTATGATTAGCATTCCCAAAACTAGCTCCGGTTGCTTTTCCATAAATGCAATGCTTACAGAAAGGTAACTTAGTCAACTTTTATCTGCCTAGCAGCCCTTGTTTTTCTAGTTTTAGGATCCCCCTTTGACTAATATGCCCGAGTCTCATATGTCATAGCTTGACAGCATCATCAGTAGCATTCTTCACAGGTGATGCTTCTCCAATAATAGTTCTGCCAATAAGAGTATACATTCCGTTCTCAACCACTCCTTTCATCATAGTCATAGTGTAGTGATCCCAAAATAAATAAATAAATAAATTATTAAATAAATAAATAATTATTATTAATAATTTAATAATATAATATAATATAATAATATTATATTATATTATATATATATATGTTATATAGGTTACCTGAGGCTTAAGAAAGCCTCAGGAATTTCAATTTCCTAAAGATCCTAAGAACGCCCCCTATATGTCACTTTACTTTCTCTCTCCTCACGCCCTCTCTCTCTCTCTCTCTCTCTCTCTCTCTCTCTCTCTCTCTCTCTCTCCTCAATTTTCTCGGTCAAATGTGCACCGATTGAAGAATGAAAAATACCCTTGGGTTCCAAATTCGACCACCAACATTTTAACTGGAGTGGATTTGTTATTAGGGCGTCGTAGGCACCACTTCTGTGATAAGGTAAACCCACTCTCTTACTTCAATTTCTCCCCAATATTCAGCCAAATTGACGATCGGACACCACCATAGGGTCACGACTTCAATCCTTAGCAAGTTAATCAGAGCAGATTCGTGATTTGGGGATTTTAGGTGTAATGCCCCAACTTGGGTCTTTCAAGGAGTACAGCATCTCTCCTCCTCCATGTGGATCAAAAAACAGGGGGAGTCTTATCAGACTAATGACTGGCCCCACAGACCAACACGTGTCATTTTCAGTGTGTTTTGTCCTCACTTACACACTTCTTAAGAAAACTTTCTAGAAGGTCAACCATCCCAAGATTACTCCAAGCCAAATACGCTTAACCATGGATTTTTTATGGGAAGGCTCCTGAAAAGAAAAGTGCACCTTATTGATATGGGTAATAACATCTAATCCTTTTAAACCTTTCTTCCAAGGGGTATCACATTCTCCCTCACTTACAAAACGCAACATACTCGTTGTGAACCCACATTTCCAAACTCATGCGATGTGAATCTCATCACACTTCCAGTCGAGTAATTGCTCTGATACCATTTTGTAACGCCCCAACTTGGGTCTGCAAGGGAACACTACGTCTCTCCTACTCCACTTGGACAAGATAATAGGAGGCGGGCCTTATCAGACTAATGACTGGCCCAATAGACCAACACGTGTCCTTTTCAGTGTGTTTTGTCCTCACTCACACACTTCCTAAGAAAATTTCCCAGAAGGTCACCCATCCCAAGATTACTCAAAACTAAGCACGCTTAATTGTGGAGTTCTTATAGGAAAACTTCCGAAAAGAAAAGTGCACCTTATTGATATGGGTAGTAACATCTAATCCTTTTAAGCTTTTCTTCCACGGGGTATCACACTATGCACCACTCTTGGGGAAAGGTAAGGAAAATAAATTATATTAGAAATTTTTATAAATTAACCGATTAAGTTGAAATATGAGATTACAAGAATTATATACAAAATTTTTTTGAACATTCTGGCATATGGAAATTGGATTTTGGATTGTTATTATTATTATTATGAATTGATTAAATTGGTATTTGGGAGTCTAGGGATTTTATAGTAATAATTATTTTAAATTTGAACCGATTGAATTAAAATATTTGATTTTTGGATAATTATAATGAATTTTTTGAATAAATTAAACGAATGAAATTAATGGTCTTGGATTATTAAAGTATGATTTATTATTTACAGACAGTTTAGTAAAGTATGGTTAAATACATAAATGGTAGAGACCCAGAAAATAATAATCATTAAATATTAAGAGGAAGGAAAAGAAATTCAAAAAAGGGACAAAGCAGGGCTCGTCGACAAACTCCTTCACTGATTCGTCGTACGCCACGTGTTTCGTCGACAAAAATATACCGAGAGCGGTGATGTCGGGCCTGAAGTTCGTCAGCGAAGGTTATGAGCTCTTCAACGAACTCCCTTCTTGACCTTGTCGATGAGGTGGCATGTCTCATCGACGAATTCACACTTTATAAATATCCTAAACTCGGGGTTTCAGCGAGAATTATTGCATGCAAGTCTCTCTCTCTCTCTCTCTCTCTCTCTCTCTCTCTCTCTCTCTCTCTCTCTCTAGAATCCATCTCTCCCTACTTCTATTTAGATTTCAGGCTTCGATCTTCGTCAGTTCGACAATCGGAAACCGCTACATTACTCTTGGGAAGATTCACTTCAAATCTGTCGGAGTAGATTGTTGGTTTGGCCAACTTGGGCACCATCCAAAAATCTAGGTTAGTTGAGTATTTTAAGTTTTATAAGGTATTTGGTATTTCTGAACTAAGAAAAGTGTAGTAGATGAGTATTATTGAAGTTTTGTTGGGGAAAATTTAAATTTTAGGGTGTTGAGCTGGGAATGCTACAGGCATAGTTTTGGATTATTTTGTGGACTTCTCAGTAAGTCAGGTAAGGGAAAAAATTAAGTCAGCATTTTTCATGAAATTATTTATTGTTATACAACATTTATTTTCAAGAAAATATGTATGTTATAGAACTATGTTTGGGAATACTACTGTTGAACAGGGAAATGGTTTGGACACATTTTATAAGAAAATATGATTTCAGAACAAATTATGAGTTTAGAAGGTTACTTTCACTTGTGTGGCATGAGTATAATTTCAATGAAAATTATAATTTTTCCAGGATAAGCATGTTATAATAATTTTCAGGAAAACCATAAAAACAGTACAGAAACTATGGTTTTAGAATATTATATTAAACAGTGCAAGAATTTCATATTTATTATGCTATGAATTATATCGGTGTGAATGCCGTGATTTTTATGTTAGGAATTATGCCGGTGTAAATGCCGTGATTTTTATATTATGATTTATGTTGGCATAGACGCCGTGATTATGTATGATATGTAAGAAATCATGAAATATGATTATGTCAAATATTACGCTGAAATACGTAACAACTATGTTTTAATATGAAATGTATTATATGTTATCAAAATCCAGATAGCTTAGTTTAGTTTTACGAAGCATGGTACCGTAACTATACGTTTATGAATATGTTTATGTTAGTACCGTAACTATACGTTTATGAATATGTTTATGTTAGTGCTACCACTCATCTCAAATAGAGTATGAGAGATGGCAATTGATGTGGCTTTATGGGAGTGTTGTAGGTCCCCTGGTAGACTGGCATAGGTGGAACAAGCTCATTGTACTTACACACCAATGTTTGACTTAGTATGGTCGGCCAGCCATTGTTAGGTCCCGTTTACGGGCCACACAACCCTATCATGTAGGGGGGTAAGACATAACAACAACTAGCTATCTATCCTGGGTAATATTTCAGTATGGTATGGTTATATAAGATGATTTTTTTTCTGTACATAAATTGAGTATGTTAAAGTATGTTATGTTAAACTATGTTTTATTCAGATATGATACAACTTTTTATACCATATATGGATTATGTACTGTTTATATATATATAACACAAAAATACTCATATTGTCATACACTAATATTAGTTTCTCTCCCTTACTGAGAGGTGTCTCATCCCTGCATTACAAACCTTTCAAGAATCCAGGTAGAAGGGCGGATAAAGCTCCATAGCAGTAGAGGTTAGCTAAATTTCCCTATCAGTAGGGTAAGTAGTTGAATTAGGGTCAAATGAGTTTTTGGATTGAGACCCTAGGATACTTCTGGTCCTTTTGTAAATGTATGTATATATATGATAGATTCAATAGAACTCTTGTATTGTGTTTGGTGTTGAATGGTATGTATATAATTTATATTTTCCGCTGCTTAGGTATCAGAGATGTATGACAGGTATATCCTCAGTATCCATGGGTCTAGGTTGATCATGATTAGTCAATTTTAGTAGGTTATCAGGATTATTATAGTTGTATGTTGAAAAAAAATATATGGTAAAATAGGCAGGTCGTTACATAGATCGTGTGGCATGAGATTAATATTTTATTTTAATAAACAGGTTGTGATTGCTGTGGTGTGAGTACTTATATGTTTGTGTGATTTAATGTCCTTCTTGCATATTGCAATATAACGTTGGCAGGCAAATGAGGAGTTTGTTATATTATCCATGATATAATTTATAATATAACGTTGGCAGGATTATGAGGAATTCATTATATTGTCATTTATGTAAATGCGGCAAAAACATTGGTAGGATGGATGAAGTGTTCGTTTTTGTCGATGTGCTATGAATGGTGTTATCTGCATTGTATCTGTGAAAGTCCCTATGGGGGCCACGTATTGAGATCTGCTCGGTACACAATGAGAATGATGAATGCTGAAGTACTTGTGCATTATCCTTGGGGGGTGTGAGTATGTGTAGGTGAATTGATTACATTAGGATTTTGGATATGCTGTGTTATTATGAAAAGTATGTGTATGCATATTTTGTGGTATAATTGATGATGAATGTGTGTGAGTACATCATATGAATTAAAATGCAAAAACAAATTACGACGAAGTAAGACTCTCCGCTTAAGGGCTTGCTAAGTAAGGCGAGTGCTTTGATAAGTATCAGTTGTAGCCACACCCAAACTAAATGTCACGTCCCGAACCTGAAAATAGGACCTGGGGTGAAAATTGTAATCTAACTTGTCCCTGGGGGTGAAAATGATTTCAGCTTTACAAGCAGATTTTTCAATTCTTAGATTAGTTTTGTTTTGCAAAATCATGTATTTATAAGCTTTCAAACTTGTTTCCATGTTACAAAAGTTTCCCTAGAGAGTTTCCCAAGTTTTTAGAAAGTTGGAGCTCAAACGGCTACAATTTAAAAACAACCCGTTGAACAGTTTTCAGTTGACTGAAGTCACAAGTTCAGTAGACTGAACTCACTGCTGCAACTCTCTCCCTATTCTGGAAATTCTTCAATCAGCTGAACTTATTCTTCAGTCGGCTGAAGTCAGTTGTTCAGTCATCTGAAGCCCCTTCCGTGAACAGTGTTCAGATGTCTAACAACAGTGACCCCGTTTCAGTGTTTTGGCTATAACTTTTTCTGTATAATTCCAAATTAGGTGTTCTTGGTGTCAAATGAAAGCTAAGATAAAATCCTACAACTTTAATGTTGACCACTTTTCAAAATAATGAGGTTTTAATATGAAAAAATGTACCTAAATATGGTTGTATAGAAACTGACAACAAATGGAAATACCCTTTTTGGTGTTTTTTATTCCAAAAATGATTCTAACCCTTTTAAAATGATTTTTTATCTTATAAAAATATTTTTCAGATATTTTAAAAAATATCCAGGCCTAAGTTAACCTAAGAGCTTCAAAAATATTTCAAACAATATTTTAAACATTAAAGTACTTACGTGAAAACGTCTAAAACTTTTCTCATTCTTGGTTATTGAGTCTTCATGTTTTGTTTCTTCAAGCTTCCATATTTTCTTCAAGCTTTCATATTCTTTGAATTTTCTCACTTTGCTTTTCTTTGGCTCTTTGGACTTTAATATGCCTTGTCTTTCAACAACTCATTCATGTTCTCATATTCTTCAAGGTTTCATATATCATCTTTAAATCCATGCTCTGACTCTTTTAAGCTTCATTTGATCCTTGTGAACACTTTGACCTTACTTTCTCATATATGAGCCCTGAAACAACATTACTCACACAAATATGTTAAATTCCACTTGTTTGTTAGTATCAAAACAAGATAAAAAGATTTTAAATTTTGTAAGGCCAACAATTTTGTTTTATCAAAAGTCCAATTGAGTCTTGTAAGTATAAAGTTGTTTCATTAAAGTTTTGGTTTTATTGTGTAGAGATCAATTTTTGAGAAATCAAGAGTTGTCTAGTCAAATTTCTGAAGTCAAAATTGAGTTTCATTAAAGGGGTGGGGGGTACGTGCAGTAGATGTACACGCTAGAATATTACAACAGATGGGCATAAAAGCGAAAGTGTAGACTTATGCTCAAAATATGGAAAATAGAAAAATGATAGTGCAAAGAACAAAGATACAAGAAAATGGAAAGTATACAGAGAGAATAAGTTGTACAAACTCTTGTTGCAGGAAAGGAAACACGAGGGTACATACATCAGCATGAAAAATATAATCAATTTGTTAACTAAAAGAAAAAAATTCTCAAAAAGAAATAAATCACATGTGCGGAGAAGGAATGAAATTGGGTAAATGCCTAGACCTCAAACTCTCCTGCACACCAAAATAGAATCAATTTGTTAGCTAAAAGAAAAAAAATTCTCAAAAAGAAATAAATCACATGTGCAGAGAAGGAATGAAATCGGGTAAGGAGGATTATTCCCTGACATATTTGTTAAAGGGGAATTATGTTAGGGAAGGGCCACGCTGGAAAGAAATTGGTGCCAAAGGCCACCTCGGACTCCCTATAAATAGGGAGTCCTGGCACTGTAGCAAACACCTCTGGGGGGGCATAAACATACTCTGCAAGAATTGAGAGAGGGAAATGTTGAGGAATGCCGCACTATTGAGGAATGCCACACTTCATGTCATAAATCGAGCGTTGAAAAATGCCGCAATCTGCGGCATGAATTAAGAAATCAAATCACAGCTGAAATCACATAAGGAGAAAAGTCAATCTTGGTATATAGATTGTTTGAATGTTTTTGTATAAATAGGACTTGTACAAATTAAAATAATACACAAAAAATTCAATCCTTGCTTCTTTGATTTTTCTCCCATTTCTACTTCAGTTTTATCATGGTATCAGAGCATGGTTGCAGAACCTCTGTTCCAATTATTTGATTATATATATATACACACACATACACACACACACATATATTTATGTTCATTACCTTTGGCAAAGGTGTTCTGGAATCAGTTTACGTGTAACGACCCGAATAAAAATGGAATTTAAATAATAAAGAAAAAGAGAAATGGAGGTTAGAAACAGAAGGAGGTCGTCAACGAAGGCTTAAGAAAATTCATCGATGAATGCAGGGACTCATCTACGAAGAAATACCGAGAGGGGGGTTTGAGCCAACTAAATTTCGTCGACGAAGGACTAAATTTCGTCGACGAAGGATTGAAGTTTGTCAACGAAATATACAAAGAATTCGTCGATGAAGGACAGGCTCGTCGACGAAATCCCATGTTCTATAAATATGGGAAAATTTGAGTTTTTAAGCTTCTCTAAGAAGCTAACTCTCTCTCTCTCTCTCTCTCTCTCTCTCCCCTTCGGTCCTCCCTCTTTCTTTTGTCAATTTCGGGCTAGATCTTCGCCAAATCGACAATCCGAAGTCACCACGACACTCCTGAGGAAGTTATCTCCAAATCTGTCAGAACAGATCGTCAATGAAAGTAAGGTGGAAACCATCTCAAATCCAGGATAAGGCTTTTTACTCAATATTTGGATTTATGATAGTTGATAAAAGTATTATACGCTTAGAAATACTGATCTTTAATACTGAGAGTTTTCATTTTCAGGGGTGTTAAATTGGGAACGTTGGAAATCATCCCTAAGTTGAGGTAAGGCTTTTTAAGCCGAATTTGACTTAACGATAGTTATAAGAAATGTTATGCACGTACAAATATAGAAATTTAATACTGGGAGTTTTTGTTTCCAAGGTTGTTGAGTTGGGAACCCTTTGGGTGCAGGGAAGATTTTCTTAAGGACTTTACAGGAATCAGGTAAGGGGATAAACTAAACTTGTTTTTTTTTTTTTTTTTTTAGAAAATGTATGTATATATATATATATATAGCATCTGATTTGCAGAAAATTTATATATATATTTATATATATGTTTTATATTTGCAAAATACTGTGAAATATGATCGTATGATTGAATATGTAAAAATCTGTTTGTGTGGCATGAGTATAAAATGTATGAGATATCGTTTCTGGAAATGTGGATGATATGAATTTTTATGATGAAAAATTGGCGTACGGGCCTAGATTTTATATGATTTGTCGGCGTACGGGCCGAGCTATGTGTGTGATTTGCCAGCATACATGCTGTGCTATGGTTGCCAGCGTACGTGCCGAGCTATGTGTGTGATTTTCCAGCGTACAGGTTGTGCTATGATTTGCCAGCATACGGGCCAAACTATGATAAAATGTGTAATACCGGCGTACGAGCCGATGATTTTCATGATATATGTTTATGTGCAAAATGATATGATTAATGTGAAAATTAATGATATGAGATATCCATGTATCAAGATTTTAGTATATGTATATGATATCAAAACCTGGTTGGCTTGATTTAGGCTAACACTTGAACGGTACCATTGCTACGTGTCCATGGTCTTCGTGATCATAATATTTGTGTTAACGCCACTGTACGGAGTGGTGTGAGATTGGATGGTCGATGTGGTTATTAAAGAAGTGTGCTGTGATCGCCCCTGGTGTATGGATCAGATTTGACAGACCCATCGGACCTACAAACTACTGTTTAACTTGGCAGTGGTCGGCCAACCATTGTCAGGTCCAGCATTCGGGCCACACAACCCAGCCATATGGGGGTAATACATGACAATAACCAGCTAACCTACTAGAGATGTTTTTATGTTATTATTATTATGATATGAGATGAGAAATGTTTATGAAAATGCAGTATGTTCTGTCATGTTTTGATATACATATGTTTTCCTAAATTTGACAAAACAGTTATTGAATATGTTATGTATGGGATACGTACAACACGGAATACTCATGTTACCACACACTAGTATTAGTTTATTTCCCTTACTGAGAGGTGTCTCACCCCTTAATCTTATAAACTTTTCAGGAGCCCCTGATAGGAGAGCGGGAAAAGCCCCACTAACCTAGTGCTGGATATCTGCCCTTTTTGGAGGGTAAGTTGCTTTTGTAGGGATAGTTAGATTTTGTGGGAAATGTCCCTAAATTTATTTTGGGATGTATATATGGAAATAGTATGGACTATAGCAACTCTAGTATGTTGTAATATATGGTATTAAGATGTACATTATTGTGGGTTTTCTGCTGCTAGAGCTTCTGCTATTAGGGCTTCTGCTGTATGTTCTGATATATCTCTGGTACCCAGGGGTCCAGGTGGATTGTGACCTACTAAGCTGGAATGTGAGATGTGTGGTTTTGATTTTATGATGATATTATTATTAGATTAAAAAAAATTTGTGGAAAAATGAGCAAGTCGTGACATTACGATCACAGTGGCTCCCGATCACTACAACGACGGCAACGTAGAGATGATCATCGATGACCAGACCGCCACCGTCGCTATTGCAATCACGCTTCGCCGCCGATCTCTTTGACATTTGTTGTTCCAAATCCTTCACCACATTCTTCTCCAGCATCTTTTCTATTCTCCATCGTCTCTGCTATAGCAGATCTACTGCTCACATTTGGTGATGAAGAATGCTTTTGCTATGGAAATTATTATTTTAAGGCCATTACATGGGTTTTAATTATTATATGGGTGAGAGTGATGTACAAAAAATAAGCATTTGCTGGATGAACAGTATTTAGATATTTGAAGTGATTATTTTATTATAAGGTTAGTATTTGCAAAAAAAAAAAAAAAATCCAGAATGAAAAAGAAAAAAGGTTTACCTTTATGGTTCAAGAGGCAACCAAGATGGAAAAATATGATGATCTAAATCATCACTTGTATCTCCAACAATCAGATCATCCTGAATTGATTTTAGTTTTTTCACCACTTATAGAGAATAATTATTTTATATGGAGTCGTGCAATGATTCTTGCACTTCAAGCGAAGAATAAAAACTGCTTCATTGACGGCACACTATCTCCACCACCTCTTGATTCCTCAGAATACTCGCAATGGAGACGATGCAACGTTATGGTAATCTCTTTGTGACGCCCCGATTTTCATTCAATTTTTTTTCCGATAATAATAAATAATTACACGTCATCCACAACACCCACAAGTCGACCATGTCAACAATCCTACTATCATTCATACGACCCAACTTGCATTGGGTATTGAGTAAAAAGTATTTTATTATACAACTTAACAGTGGAAGACAATATACATATTAGTCAAAATACAATACCCAAAGTATCAATATACACATACACAATACTATCTTATACCCAAAAACAATACAACCCTAGTCCAAACTCACCCTGTATATCAAGGTTCCAGCTCCTTACTATCACGGAGCTCTATCACCTTGCATATCCCTGTTCTCTGAAAAAATTAGATAATTTAGGTGAGACACATCTCAGTAGGAAGGAATAATTTATTTACAGTGTGTGGTCATATGAGTTCAATTATAATACACTTTACTTTTCAAATCATCATTTCATCTGAGAAAATACACTGATATACACATTTTCATAATCGTATAAATATACAACACAAGCTTTTTTTTTATAAGTTTTAAAATCATTTATCAAATTCAATGATTTCCAACACATATTTACCCACGAAGTTCCTGAGAATAGGGAAGATTCTCGTCCATACAAGTAGCTTCCCTCTACCCTAACACGTTATGCAGCCGAGTATGGCCACATCTGATACCTATCAGAGCACTCACCTTACTCAGTAAGCCCTCATACGAAGAGTTTCACTTCGCATCAATTATTTTTATTATTAACTCACGCGGTTCCATTTCTCAATTTTATCATTCTTTATTTCTCAATTTCTATTCTTTTTTTCATTTCTCATTTTAGCCAATTTTATCATTTTTTCACTTTTCACTTCACTTCACTTTCCGGATCATGAGTATCCTCGATATAAAATACCAACGTCGCGTTTGTAACTCATGGCCACCCTGAGGATCTTTCTATACACGTCATGCTTCCCCCCATGGTCAAGATTGTGCGGCCCAAAGGCTAGGTCTAATCGTGATTGGCCGACCCAATTAGATCAAATATCATATCACATATCGCGTCTGTAGTACAACTGACCGGCCTATAACCCTGATCCGGGCTCAAGGGGCCGAACAACCCTACAAAATGGCATAGTCGACTGTCACGCCACACACACCAAGACTTTGTGTGGTTGCACTAACACCACTCGCAATAGTATTGTGCTTAATATCATAACCATCCAACAGGGTTTACCACCACATACCCACAATCATTATGCGGTATTAGCATTTTATCATTCATATTTCACGTATTTCCATATTTCTCAATTTCATATTGCAGAATTAACATTACAATATTTTCATTTTACATATTCACATTTCAATATCATTATTCTCAACACATTTCATCATTTAAATGATCTTTTCTCAGTTCATAATTCATCTCATCTCATACTATCATATACATATCTTATTTCACAATTACTCAATATTTCTCAAAACACATTTCCATATTTCATCTTTCTTCATTTTCTCAAAGAATACATTTTTTGCACATTTCACATTCATCATTTTCCCACATTTCAATTCTCATATTAAAACACATTTCAGTATTACATATTTCACAGGGTAAATCATCTAACTCGATTTAAACATTTCTCAATATAAATCATATGCCACACAAATTTCACTTGATATTTATATCATAATAAATTTCAGGTAAAATAACATACATCATTTTCACATATTTCTCAACCTATAATTTTCATAAAAAGACTATTATAATTTATTCCCCTTACTGGCTTACTAAGAGACTCGTTAGGACCCAAATCCTACGCCCTTGGTGCCTGAAATTTAACTCCTACAATTTACATTTTCTCCAGATTAATTAATCTATTTCTCCAACATAATACCCATCTAACCTTCCCTAAGCTCCATATACCTCAAATTAATATTTAAACTATTATTTAATACCCCCACTTAATTTTCTGAATTTTGCCTACGGGTCCCAAAATTACACCTGCAAAGCTCATCCGGACCCTAAATTTTAGAAATCCTACTTCAACTCCAGATGCTCAATATTTTAGCATTTCTAAACTAATGTTAATTAATTAAAAATAAGCCCCTTAATAACCCCCGCACTCCAAATTTGGGGTTTTGATCCGACACCCCCACAAGAATTATGTCCTGTTAGACTTGTAGAGAATCATCTCTAAATTCTCGTGGTGGTATTCATTCATCGATTAGGCTTATATTTTGTAAGAAATTAAAGAAAAAAGAGAAATTGGCTTACCTCAGGGGATAGGCCTACGCCACTCCTACCCCCGATCTACTCAGGTAGAAATGACAGCAGCGAAGAATAGAGTCCAGCGGTATATTCGAATTTTCGATCGAACGAAAATCCGTCACAAAATCGAGGAGAGAGAGAGAGAGAGAGAGAGAGAGGGCTAGAGAGAGAGAGAGAGAGAGAGAGAGAGAGAGTTCAGAAGCTGCGCTGCAGGAAGAATAAAGAAAAGAAAAGAAAAGAAGAAGAAGAAGAAGGAAAGACAGAAGCTTCTAGCTTCAGGATTTGATATTATAATAATAATAATAATAATAGTAATAATAATAATACTAATAATATATTTTATTAATAAAAATAAAAGTAAATTTTATTCATTATTTTTTTCTTTTCTTTTTTTTTATAAATTCGATTAATTAATTAATTAATTAAAAAAAAAAATTTTTGGAATTACTCTACTAATCTTCTATAACCCTTTTTGGGGTTATTACACTCTTGCTTCTCAATTCTATTTCCAAGGAAATCTCTAGCAGTGTGATCTATTATGAAACTGCATGTCATATGAGACGACCTAAAAGATCGCTACTCCCAAGTCAATGGTCCTCGCTTATACAAGCTAAAATAAGATATTGCTAATCTTGTTCAAGGATCCTTATCAATTGGTGCATATTTTTCCAAATCGAAGAGTTTGTGGGATGAATTATGCGCAATTCAAGGAACACCTACCTGCACTTGTAGCGCAAGCAAGGAGACCCTCAAACAGCAAGAACTAGACTGTGTCTTAAAGTTTTTGATGGGGCTCAACGATTCCTATACTGCAATTCATGGCCAGATACTTCTAATTGATCCACTTCCCACTCTCAACCGTACTTATGCCCTTGTACTTCAAGAGGAACGTCATCGTAGCATCTTATCTCCACCATCCATTGATGGTATTGCTCTGGCTACCGCCAACCATCAGCCACGAAAGGAAGGATGGCCTGGTCCACCCAAGAAGTCTTTCAAATGTATGCACTGTGGCAAAGAAGGTCATACTATAGATTGATGTTATCGCATCCATGGTTTCCCTCCAGGGCATCGCAGTTCAAAACCTAATCAAGGTCCCAGGCATAGTGCTCATTAGGCTTCTTCACATCCATCCACTAGCAGCCTTCCTTTTTCTCTTGAACAGTGTCAGCGACTTCTTGCCATTCTTAACAACTCTGTTCCCTCTCAACCCATGACACACCAAGTGGGTAGTGTTGAATCACCATTGTCAGGTCAATCTCATAATGATTTACTATGGATTCTTGACAGTGGCGCAACTAATCATATGGTCTACTCACCTACTGCTTTCACACAGTTTATCCCCGTACATGGCCATACCGTTCAATTACGAGATGGATTTCATGCCACCGTTACTCATATTGGATCAGTTCACTTATCTTCTAATCTTGTTTTAGACAATGTCCTTTGTGTCCCGACTTTTCATTTCAACTTAATTTCTATTCGTAAATTGTGCAAAATTCATCATTGTCACATTATTTTTTCTTCTGATTTTTGTTTCATTCAGGACGTACGCTTGATAAAGATGATTGGGATGAGAACTAAGCAGGATGACTTATACCAATTTACTACAAATGCTAGTTGTCAAGTGGCTACATCCACATCCACTTTCCAACTTTGACATCGACGTTTGGGTCATCTGTCAAATAAAAATTTGTCTTTTCTTTCCAATAAATTTCCAAAAATTTGTAGTTATAATTCACATCCATGTTTAATTTGTCCATTGGCAAAACAAACTCGTGCACCTTTTCCATCTAGTTCCATCTCTTCTCTTAAACCTTTTGACTTGTTGCATGTTGACATTTGGGGGAGCCATCGTGTTGCTTTCACTAGTGGTGCACACTATTTTCTCACCATTGTTGATGACTATACCCGTTGTACCTGAGTTTACTTAATGCGCCACAAATCTAACACACGCCCTATTGTGTAATCCTTCATCCACCTTATTGAAAATTAATTTTCCACCACCATAAAAATCATTCGAAGTGATAATAGGTCTGAGTTTGACATGCCTTCATTTTATGCACCCAAAGGCATCATACATCAAACTAGTTGCGTCAACACTCCCCAACAAAATAGAGTAGTTGAACGCAAACATCGTCAACTCCTTAATGCTACTCGTGCATTAATTTTTCAAGCACATATGCCTAAACACTTTTGGGGGGATGTCATTCTTACCGCAACTTATCTCATTAATCGAACCCCTTCCCCTATTCTAAATGGTTTGTCTCCTTATGAAAGACTATATAATGTCAAACCTTCATATAGCCATCTGCGAGTCTTTGGATGCCTATGCTTTGTCTCCACTCACTCGCAAAATCCATCAAAATTTGACCCTAGAGCGAATCGGTGTGTTTTTCTTGGTTATCCATATGGCCAAAAAGATTACCAACTTTATAACCTTGCAACACACGACATCATTGTATCTCGAGATGTTCTCTTTCATAAAGATTCCTTCCCTTTTGCTTCATCTACCCCCAAACCCATGGATCCCGTTTTACCTTGTCCTATTTCTTCTCTTGACATCACTGAAGTTCCACCTTTATCACCATCTTCACCACCAAACTCTCATCCATCCCCATCTAATATTTTACCCTCCTCTCCACCTCCCCGACGATCTAGTCATCCTACTCAGCCACCGACATACTTGCAAGATTTTCATGTGAAACAGGTTTTACCATCTCGACCCGCTCAATCATTTGACTCTGCAATGGTTCGTTCGTTAGGTAACCCTTATTGTCTAACTGATTTTTTATCTTATTCCCATTTATCTTCTTCTCACCTTGTTTTCACCACAGCTCTCTCTCTTGCCAAAGAACCACAATCATTCTTACAGGCCATGACAGATCCCAACTGGCGTATTACCATGCGTGCTGAAATTGATGCTTTCAAGCTCAACAACACCTGGCAACTTACTCCTCTTCCTCCTGGTAAGAAACCCATTGGCTGTAAATGGGTATACAAGATCAAATACAACTCTGATGGATCCATTGACCGATACAAAGCTCACCTAGTTGCAAAGGGCTACAGTCAACAAGAAGGCATTGACTACACTAAGACATTTGCTCCGGTTGGTAAAATGACCACTATCCGTACCATTTTGGTTCTTGCTTCCACTCGCAATTGGCACATCTATCAACTCGATGTCAATAATGTCTTTCTCTATGGCGACCTTGATCAAGAAATCTATATGCAGCTTCCTCCGGGATTCGGATGAAAGGGAGAGACTAGAGTTTGCAAGCTTATTAAGTCTTTGTATGGTCTCAAAAAAGCTTCAAGACAATGATATGCCAAACTTTCTTCTACTCTCATTGATGCAGGAGACAAACAATCCAAGGCAGATTATTCACTATTTGTCTAAACCCATGAGGGTAATTTCAATACCATTCTTGTCTATAAGGATGACATTATTGTTGTAGGAAATAACTTGAAATAGATCAATGAGATCAAGAAATACCTAAGCGATCATTTCAAACTCAAAGATCTTAAAATTCTTAAATACTTTCTGGGAATCGAAGTCGCCCGTTCAGCCAAAGGAATATTTTTATCCCAAAGAAAGTATGCACTTGAGATATTAGAAGATACAAGCTTCCTTGGAGCTAAACCTGGAAACTTTCCCATGGATCAAAATCTTGCACTTAACGAAAGTGATGGCGAACTTATTCCAGATCCTTCGTCATACAAGCGACTTGTTGGAAGATTAATTTATCTAACCATCACAAGACCCGACTTAGCCTATTCAGTGCATATGCTAAGTCAGTTTATGGACAAGCCACGAATACCACACTTCGATGCAACACACAAAGTCTTACGGTACCTTAAGAAAACCCCAAGTCAAGGAATTTTCTCATCTACTTCTAGCAAAATTCAGCTCTATGCATATTGTGATGCAGATTGGGCATGATGTAGGGATACCAGACAATCGATCACCGGGTATTTCATCCTACTCGAAAAATCACCCATTTCCTAAAAAACCAAGAAACAAACAACAGTTTCACGCTCCTTAGCTGAAGCAGAATATAAGTCTATAGCCTCCACATGTTGTGAGGTCACTTGGCTAAAGTCTCTACTCTCAGATCTTAATGTAATGCATTCTCAACCAATCAGTTTGTACTGTGATAACAAAGCCTCTATACACATAACTTCAAATCCAGTGTTCCATGAATGACCAAGCATATCGATATAGACTATCATGTCGTTCGAGTGAAACTCCAGAGTGGCATTATCCAAATGGCTTACATGCATACAAGTCAGCAACTTGCTGACCTTTTTATTAAAGCACTTGGATTCACATAGTTTAATTATTTACTTAACAAGTTGGGTGTCATAAATATTCATTCCAACTTGAGGGGGAGTGTTGAGGAATGCTGCACTTCATGGCATAATCGAGCATTGAAAAATGCCACAATCTGCGGCATAAATTAAGAAATCAAATCACAATTGAAATCACGTAAGGAGAAAAGTCAATCTTGATGTACAGATTGTTTAAATGTTTTTGTATAAATAGGGCTTATACAAATTGAAATAATACACAAAAAATTCAATCCTTGCTTCTTTGATTTTTCTCCCATTTCTACTTCAGTTTTATTAGGAAAGAATTAGAAAAGGGAGGTTCTGCAGAATTCGAGAGAAAAATCTGAGTGAGAAATTGAGAGAAGTTCTACACTATATAGTGTGGAGAGAAAAGAGAGAGATTGGAATCAATGAGTTTTAGATACCTAGGAGCAGAGAAGTTGAATCACAGAATTCAGAAAGGGAATTAGAGAGCCAGACGCACACAGAATCAGGAAAAGAAGACCGGAGGAGAGCAAGTGAGGGTAAATTCTTAAGTTCACGTTCATCAAATTATTTCAGTTCATTGGAACCACCTCGAGTTCAGGTCCCTAGCTGACCCCATAACCAATCCAGACCTAAACCAGTTTCGAGTCACCTCCTGGATCCGATCCCTGTTTTGACCCGACACTCAAACCATTTAAAATGTTTTAACCCAAACCCGTTAAAATGTTTTAACCCAAACCCATTTGAAAATTTTAACCCAAGCCCAGCTGATTCTCAAGACTCAATCAGCCCACTTTGTTTTAAAGACTGAAACCCGAGTTTGTTTTAAAAAAGCTCAAAGGCCCACTTAACTCTTACACTCCCGGGTCCCTATTTCAATTCAACCCTCAGCCCGTTTTTAAAATACCTGTGGCCTATTTTAAAATTCTAACCCTCAAGCCCATTTTTGAAAATCCATGGGCTCGAGCCTAGGTTCAATGACTTTTAAAAAATAAAAAAAAAAAAAACATGCCCCGAGCCCATTTCTAAATTTTAAAACTCAATCGAGTCAGACCCATTTCAAAAATCAACCCTGGCCAAGCCCATTTTTAAACTAAGCCCACTCGAATTCTAAAAAAAAAATTGAGGCCTAACTCGTTCCCTAACACACACAGGCTCAACCCACACAATGCCTACACGTGTCCAAGACACGTGACAAAGTCCACGTGGCTCGCTCAGGGTTCCCCAAGTCCACCCATCTCACCCGGGTTGACTCGCATGAGTCCACCCCGATTTGACTCACACACTCACTAGGTTGACTCCTGCCAGTTCAACCCACCTCACTCGGACCCACACAGAGCTGGATGACACACCGAGTCGACTCGCACAAGTCAACCCAAACTCACCCACCGAGCCAAAGACGAATTAACCCGTCTTTGTCCCCGAGTCTGAGACCTAACCCTATCTGCAACCCTATATGCAAGTCCAACACTCATGCACCCTAGCATCCTAACTGTAATGACCTGCTTAGTTTACTACATAATCAACCACATTAAATACCCTGATACCATTAACTTATAACATAACAACGTTAACCCAAACCTGTGGGTAACAGGGACACACCTGTCACACACAACGGACACCTAAGTAGTAGTAAATATAAATTTCATCCACCCAACCATAAAATGCAATACCAGAGTTACTTACATTCCACCATATTTCTTTCAAAAACACCAAAAGATAAAACTAGAATCTTACATCAAAAACCTACTGACCCTAGTTCAAAACTCACCCTCCTAGCAGGGTAGTAAAAACTACCTCTAATAGCGCGAAACTCAGTTCGCTTGTCTGTTTGGGTTCCCTGAAATATTTTAAGCTGAGGTGAGACACCTCTTAGTAAGGAAAATAAACTAAATACAGTTGTGTGGCAATATTAATATTTGCGTGCTATAATAAATATACAGTAATATTACATGCTTAAAAACACTAATAATATCATAACTAAATAAACATACAATTTCATAGTTATATTAAATCATACTGTATCTCAATGTCCATAAAATCATCTGTTATAAATAGTAGTACTAAAATATAATCAGGATTAATAGCTAGCTGATGTCATATATTACCCTACATAACGGGTTGTGTAGCCCGAAGGTGGGACCCGATAATGGCTGGTTGACCACTGCCGAATCAAAAATGTCTGTAAGTACAATGGGCCCGCCGCACCCTGGTCCGGACTACCAGGTGGACGTTTACAACTCTACACTGAAAGCCATGTCGATTATCCATCTCCCACCCCCTCTACTGGCAAGGGTAGTTAGCACAAGTTTAAACTGAACTAAACTGTATAGCTACAATACCGTGCTCCTAAAAACTAATATGAACTATCATCCAGGTTCTGATAACATATAGTACATAATCATATATTGTTTTAATATAAATAGATTGATAGCATTTTCTGAATTCTATCATAACATAAATAAACACAACCTTGCATCGGATACATACATAACTGCGGCCTTACGCCGACTAACATACATAACTGCGGCCTTGCACCGACTATCAATCACGACCTTGGGCCAGACATATCATAGATACTAAACTGAGCAAATGTATTGTTTATCATATATTCTGAAACCATAATTTCCTGTATTATCCGTGTTATTCCTAAAAATAATTGTAAACATATTTTTTCTGTAAATTTAACTTAACATAATACAATATACATGAAATAATATTAATGCCACACAAACTGAATAAAATCATGAATTCTATTCTGAAATCACATTTCCTGACATGTACACTAAAACAAACATATTCTTGTGTAAAAATAGTAATTTCCTAGGTATATATATTTTTTTCCAAACGTACTCATACATAATACATGCTTTCTAAAAATTAATCTGTTATTAATTAATAATAATTTTCATGAAAAATTACTACTTTAGTTTACTTCCTTACCTGACTACTGAAAAGCCCTTAAAATGACTAGTCTTGCACCTACAGAGTTTCACGATTAATACCCTAAAAACAACATTACCATAAACAAAACTTCAGTATTTCTTCAAATGCTACCTTTTCTACAATTATAGGAATGTCAAATACTCAATAAAAAATTTTACCCTGAATTTGAGATGAAGTCCAAGTTAACCCCACCAACGTTCTACTCCAGCGGACTTGAAGAGAACTATCCCAGAATAGTGTGGCGATTTCAGATCATCGATCCGATAAAAAATGAACCCAAAATCTTAGAGAGAAAGAAGAAGAATCGAAGAAGAGAGAGAGAGAGAGAAGTTCTTCGCATGAATTCTGCGGTGAAAACTGAGTTTAGACTATATATACACCTACACACGTCGAACAAGTCGATGAGACACATCACCTCATTGATGAGGCCATGAATGGAGTTCATCGACGAACGCTTATTCGTTGTCGACAAAATTCAAAACTAAAAATACCCCCTCGATAACTTCTCATCGATGAAACACGTGTCCCCGTCAACGATCCCATCAAGCGTGTTCGTCGACGAGACCTTGTTGAATTTTAATTTACAATTTCTTTTTTTCTTCTATTATTTAATTAATATAATTCACCGAATCTCTACACTAACCATCAAAAAAAAGCTCAGCATTGGTATCACACACACACATCAAAATCTCAAAACAAAGAAATCTTAGACTAAATAGAAGTAAAACAGAGAAGGGAAAAAAGGACTTAGCCTTTGGCTTCGTTTTTGGACATCCGAGCAACCTCAGATCTAACCTCCCTCGGATCACTCAAAGCTTCGTCATCTTGTTCTTCTGATTCATGGTTAAAGGAAAGAGCTCTGAAGTATAAGGTATCATCTTCTCAGCGGATTGCGGGAAAGAGAGAGGTAAGAGACAAAAAGGGACTAAGAAGATGATGAGCACTGGAGAGTTGCGGAAAGAAGAACTAGATTAAGGTTTGCAGAGGGCTTTGCATGGAGCTGCAGAAAAGAGAAAGGCATTGTGGCTCAGGGCAAAGGAGCGAAGAGAAAAGAGGGCGAACAAAAGGTGGTTACAAAGAATAGAGGGGGAGTGTTCGGTAAAAAGAAGAGGAGAGAGAGAGAGAGAGAGAGAGTGTGTGTGTGTTGCGAGAACAGGGAGTGGCAAAATGAGAAAAGAATTTTTGGCTTAAATATGTCCTGCCTCAAGACCCAGGGATCTTGACACATAGTGCCTCCCGTCGCCCTACGATTAAGGTCGTGCACGGACAGATCCTGCTCGTTCGTTATATGTCAAGTTTAAGTGCACCAGATGAAGCCACGTTGATCATCGAACCATCACCGTTTGATCTAAGTAGGCTTGGACGGTCACGATCTGGCCGACGTCAACATCCATGACATGTTTGATGGCCACCGTTCGATCTAAATCCATCGAAGGGTCACAATTCACCCTTGCTAGCATCTTTCAGCGCCCTGCTTGGAGTCGTCCGATCCCCATTACACCAACGGACTGGATTTCTCTTGTGTCAGAAGCCATTGTGAAAACCTACACGCACCTCTGCTCGGTAGTCCATCCTGTCCTGCAGGCAATCAATGCCGGAAGACGCCCTTGTTTCTCCACCATTGGATTTCTGTTCCCAATGAACGACCATGATCAGTTCCTACTTGTGTACACGGACACGTGACGAGCCCATCCCCCGCATCATCAATGTTTGATGTGGCCACATGCTCGCTGTTGAATCAACTTGGTATCAACGACCACGATGATGCCACGTGGTTAATCTGGACGTCTCCCTGAATGCCATTCGTCAAGCGACGCGTGGACTTCCCTTACCATGCGCATGACAACCGTTTGTTTGCTTCTCCAGACCAGCGGTCACGATTTAGCCACGTGCCCAATCCAAGTCACGCGTTTTCACCCCCATGGATACTGCCACGCGTCACGGCCCTGACCAAGCCTTAAACCGACTTTCTCCAAAATGGTCAAAGTTTGACCCGTCCCCTCCCCCCCCTAACTGCATCACACTGGTTTTTCCTTTTCTTTTATTCTTAATATTCTTTTTAAAGATATAAAATTCATAAAAATTCCAAAGAAAATCATAAAAGTCTCAAAAAAATACATAAAATTCTGAAAAATATTTAAAGGTTCATAAAAATATCATAAATTTCACAAAATTCCAAAAAAATATGTTTTAATTTCAAGTTGTTTTTTACAATAAAACAAAATTCCTAGAAAGTCACAAAAATTCTAAAAACTTCAAAAATATTTTCAAGTTTTGATTGTCACAATTTTCATTTCAATTTTATTTGTGCTATTTTAAAATTCGGGAAAAATATCAAAAAAAATCACCAAAATATTTTCCCACTTAGGAAAATACTTTTAAGTCCTGGAAGTCATTTTCATCCCGGATATGCCCAAAACCTCCCGGGATATTATTTTTCATGCTTAGAAAACTCTATAAAGATTTTAAAAATTCGGGAGAGTATTTCGTACTCTATTTTCTTAATTGTCCATCCCAATGATTGCAACGGGAGGCATTGAACTCTTTGGAGTACGATATGCCCTAGTTATGAGGGAATACCTATATAATATTTTCATTCTTTCGATTTTTGGAAGAGAGTAATTTTAAAGGCTTATTAAATTTATTTTGGGGATAATTTTTAATTAATCTGGTACCATTTGTAAGAATGGACGTGTAGGGGGTGCTAATACCTTCCCCTCGCATAATTGTACTCCCAAGCCTGACTCTGGTGAAATATACCAATTCTACCCCTAACTAGGTAACAATCAAGTATTCCAACCGCACTTTAAAAGGTTAATGGCGACTCCATCCAAGTTTGCAGCCACACCCATTGCCAGAGTGGTTTCTGCCGAGTCCAGGATGTCGCGACAGTGATCCATCAATATAGGGAAGGCAATAGTGTGACTGATTTTCTCGCTAGAGAAAGAGAAATGAGAAACAATGTCATCTACGAAGAACAACATCTTTTACCACGTTTTCTGAAAGGTATCCTTTGGATGGATAGGTTGAATCTCACTTCCTTTCGTCATTAATTCATCTTTTAGATTTTTGTTTGGTTGGTTTAGACTTTTTGATTTTAGTTTATTTTATTATCTTCGTTTTTTATATGCTTGTTTAAATTTGTTTCTTATTTAGCTTTGTTTGATTTTGTAGTCCGGTTTTGGTTGGTTGTTGGTGTTGTTTTTGAAAGACATTTAATGTTTTTTATCTGTAATCTCCCAATACTTGTCTTATAACCACGGTATTCCTCTGCCATAAGTGAGGGTATATCAATAAATAATTGAAGGTGCCGCCATCCTTTCTTAAAAAAAAAAAAAAAACTTCTCTCTAATTACAAGAGGAGAATAATGATAACTCTCTCTTGTATTTGGAGTATACAAATCTCTCTAAAATTAGGAGAAACTAGAAACACAGACTATAACAGGGACACTTTGTAGGAGAGTACTTGATTTGTCTCTCTAAAAGTGGATTTGGAGATACTTGGGATGGCTTGGAACTCCTAGTAGACATCTCTATTTATAGTAGAGAGTACTGCACACCTTTATTGAATTCTCCTTTGTGCAGCACACCTTTGTAGACTTAGGCAGCCACCTTTGTAGACTTGTGCAACTACCAAATAAATAGTGCAGCTACCATATAAATATTACAACCACCATATGAATAGTACAACTCCTATATTGAACTTTGAATGCTAAACCTAGGAGATAAATTTTAAAATTCCAATTCACCCGCCTCTTGGGAATAAACCAAAGCTAACAATTGGTATCAAAGTCTCGTTGCACTAGACTTAAACGTGTTTGCAAAAAGATCGTAATGGCTCAATTTGGTGTATCCTCATTCAGAGAGGGACGATCACCTTCCAGTCCTCCATTCTTTAGTGGTGTTGATTACACCGCCTAGAAAATTAAAATGAGCATATTTATAAAATCAATGGACTGAAGGGTTTGGCAGGTGATTGTCAAAGGAATTTGTAAGCCTATAAATGAAAATGATATTACTGTGACGCATGCAAATTCACATGCCATGGATTTACTATATTGCGCTTTAGATTCTAATATTCTACTTGAGATTACGCCATGCTCTAGGTCAAAGGATATGTGGGAAGAGTTGGATAGGAGATATGGACAAGGCAAAGAGGAGGAGTCTATTGATCCATATGATCAGGAGGAGGTAAATTATGAGCTAGTAATCAGCGATAAGGTATATGATTCTCATTCTAGCTCAATTGATGATTCTTATGCTGAATGTTGTGTTATGTCACATGCTGAATCATCTATTGATAATACTGTTAATGATGTATACGATGATTCTTATGAAAAGTATTGTAGCATATCGTATGATGAATCATTTGATAATCTTTATGATAGTCCTATTGAACTAGCATGCAATGATTCATATAATAATTGTGATATATCTTGTAATGAATCATATGCCAAATTGAATAATGAAAGCATGCTGTCGTATGAAAAACTAGAAAAGACTTTATTGAAAATGAATAAATTTCTAATTAAGTTATCTAAGCAGAAATCATTTTTAAGAATTGAGAATAAAGGGATAGCTAAGCAATTAAAAGAATTAAAGGATTATCCTGCTATCATTGAGAAGAAAAAGATTAAGAAGATATTGAAAATTATTTGCTTAGAAGAAGAAATAGATGATTATTTTATTGTTGTACCCAAAGTAGAATATGAAAAGAATAATCATAATAAACCCTTAAGAGTTGAAAGAAAGAAATTTTTCAAAAAGGGTTCATATTATGAGTCTCATAGTCATTCATCTGCCTATTTTTGTAAAAATATAACAAATAAGCAAAATCCTTCACGCATATACAAAATTTGCTTATATAGTAAAATGAAAGGGCACGTCAGTTTTAATTGTCTATTTAGAAGTGTGTGAGGCCTAGACAAAGAAATGATATGAGTGATCATAAAAGCAAACCCCGTAGGTCCTAAAGAAAAGTGGATTTAAATTAATATTACTTAATTATTTAATGCTTCGTTAGATCTTAGGATTAGGTTTAAGGGTTGTGATGACTATAGGATCGGGAAGAGGTGCATGCTTAAAATTCTAAATCTTAGTACATGCATTCAATATACTTGATGAAATCTTAAATAATTAAGCCAAAAATATGAAAACACCGGCTATAGCATACTTGATGAAATCCACTTCCAAATGGACAAGACTTTCTTGCTTGGTAAATAATTCTAGATACTTAACTCATGCTTAAAGATAAAACATCTTAAGTTAAGCAACTGTTGTCCATTGCAAAGAGATGAGATTTAGGGGTCCATCATATTCTATACATCTTTAACTCTAATCTCATTAATCAAAATTGAGTCATCACTCTAGGTATAAGCACCAGTAATCATAAATTCCATATCTACTAGTGCTAATTAAAAGTCATTCCTCTCGTAACCAAATTAGGGGTATCCACTAAGGGAATCAAGTCTTCATCTAGATATCATAAATTTTTTCCCTTTGAGTTTAAATCATAAATCCTCTAATTTTGGCTTATTCCATTCACAAGAAATCCTTACCACTTCATGATCATACCTAGTAAAGTATTATCCATCTATGGGCTCGTATCCTTAACTTAACTGGTCAATTATGCTTCAATGAATACCCTCCAGCTATGGTTGATTTGAAACTATCAAATAGCATCATTTTTTAAATATTCATACTCCATACTGCTCTTTGCTAAAACTAGTTAGGACATATTGTTTGGCGTGCTCATCATGTATATCGTCCTACTTCCTCAAATACTCTTTTGAACATAATAGAAATTTAATCCTTATAAGTATTTAATTTATACTTCTCACATAGCTCTCAACTTTTAAATCAAATCCTTTAGAGCATTATATACCTTGAGTGTGTTGAATGGCTAAATTGGTTGCCTAGGTCCTTATCTTGATAAATGCATATATCTCAAAGTGACCTATGCATATGTAATTAATATCGAAAGTCATTCCAACTCGTGCCTCTCACATATTGAAGATCATAGGAAAAGAGGCAGACATTGGCTTATCACTTTAATAAATATTCATTATGACTTTTTGGTCCGATAAGCCTAAAGCATTCATGCCAAGTCTAAATCCATTGAAAATCTTAGGAACCTTGGCTAAAATATTTGGATATGAAAAAAGCAAAAAATGAATAAGTGCATAACTCAGGGGGAGCATTTCTTTTCAAAATTTCATGACTCTCTTGAATGCTCTCATTATTATATTTCCATATGCCTTTATGAAATGCAACACATCGCCAAACTCATAACTATCCACTTTTGTTCACTGTTCATATTATATCTTGATGGATAGTGATTTGTGATTATCTAGTATTGTGAACTATTATTGAATATATTGTTTGATAATACTGGATTGCATGGAACGCCATCTGCAAGGTTGTTGTAGAAACTTATTTACTTGCACGCTTGTATGGAACGCCACTACATGGCTGATGCAGTATGTTGTGTATTGCATGCTGGTACTAAAAATAGGTTCTCGCATGCTCCAACTAAATTATTATGAATTGATTGTTTGAATCTATCAGGTCTTGGTGCATAAAAATTTGGGAAATGCTCAATTTACAGTCAGTAAACTGTTGAAATTTCAATGGAATTTTTCCAAAAAAATCCATGTACAAAGATGATTATGATGATAAAAATGTTAAAATATTTTTGAAAGGATGAGTGAAAATTTAAATAAAAATATCAAAAGTTTCATCCTAGCATAATCATCGAATAGTTAGAGGAACTTAACTCCATCCCTAGAGAAAGGGTATAAAGAATTCATATGCATCATGCCTTACTTATAGGATATTGAGGCTCTTCTAAGAACCCTGAACATCATATCCCACTTCTAAAGTTTTATGTTCTGATATGGATTGTTCTTGGTTAGGTGCTTTATCTCATGCCTTAATATATATTTTCTGATGCATGTGTGACCTATAGGGATGATTATACCGGTCAAATGGTAGAATGAATAAATCTTAATCCAGTATATTTTTTTTAAAAGACTTAAAAATGATTGCTTGTACTACTTGGCATACTTAATGAAATTAATATGTATTAAGTATAAGTAGTTTATTTCATCTAAGCTTGGATTCAATTTGAAAAAGGGAGCATCTTAAACTAAACTCTTATCTTGCTATGCTCACTAGGATTGTAGGCTTAGATGTGTTTTGAAATTATCGTGGCATGTGCTTGACTATTATGTTAATTCTCAAATGCCTTAGACTGACCTTAGGACCCACAAATCTGCATGAAAAAGTTCCCTATTGCATTAAAAATAAACATCATACGAATATGGTTAATATATAAAGAGATCATAACTAATATGCATAAAAAATGCATACTCGGTTGACCGAACCTGAATGCTTCAGTCGACCAAACTAGGAAGTGGTCAACAGTTTGACCATGGCTCGATCGACCGAACAAGGCTAGTTCAATTATGTTGGTCGACCGAACTGCCCTGAGGTCAACATTTTGATCCTTCGGTTGACCGACCCAAAATGTGTTGCAACACTATGGTTGACCGAAGTTCCTCGGGTGATGTTCCAACTACCTGGTCGACTGAGTTTTATAGTTCAAAATGTCTCGGTTGACCGAACCGCGCTAAATTGGACAATCACTTTCAAATCTTCTGAGACGGTCGTCCAACAACTCGGTTCATTTTTCTCCATGGTCAACCGAACTTGGACACTTGGTTAACCAAACGTTAAGTTCGATTAACCGACCCTCTCGGGTTGCTGAATTTTTACCGAGAGTTAAACTGAGTTAATTTTTATTAAACTCAGTTAATCTTTTTCAAAAATACCCAGTGTGTCCCCAACGACTATATTTTCTCCCATTTCTATATATAGCCCCTCATTTGCTAAAATTAAGCATGGATTAGGATTTGAGATTAGGAAAAATTATTTGAAAATATTTTGTCCAAATTTCTATATTTTCATATCTCTTCAACCCTATTGCAAAAATCTACCTCCTATACTCATCTAATTATTTATCTTAAACGAAGGTAGTATTCTTTATACTCTTTGCATAGGCTAAACTCTCCCTAGTTTTATTTGATTACGTGTTAATTTTTGGAGATTTAGTTAAGGTTTTTCCTATAATATTTATTTCATAAATATTTGATTGGGAAAACTCTTGCGTGGCTTAAGATCGTGCATCCTCATTGCAAGTATTATAAGCTTGATTTGTGCTTTGACGATAACATCTTTAGCAAACTTATAAACCATATTATCTATTATACTTAATATTTGAGAAATATTTTTGTGATATCTATTTAGGATTGTAAAGACTATTTGATTGTTCCCACAAGAAGCATATTAGCTTGATATCAAAAGTCTCACTCTCACACACATACATTGATATACATTTAATTGAGAGTTAACACTTGAGTTAACAAAATCTCACTTGAGCTTAATATCCTATCATATGTGAGTGCATTATTTGATTGGGTATATTGGTGCAAATCTGCTTAGTGTAAGAAGCACTTTACTTGTACGAAAATTTTTATATCTCTTGTATTCCAAGCGTGGGCTTGATGAGGGAGAGTAGCCCCATTGAATAGTCCCAGATTGACTTAAATCCGGTTAGGAAAGCTAGGTGCGTCATCCTGGTAAGGCATGTTGATTGAGGTCAGCTCCTTGAATTGACCTAGCTGTAATCAGTGCCGCTCCACCCGTTAAATGAGCATTAGTGGAATCCTCGGGCTTGTGAACTAGAGGCGGGGACATAGGCAGTATTGTCCGAACCTCGATAACATATCATGTGTGCATTTTATTTTTATGTAATTTATTTATCGCACGTGTATGTTGTATTTTGAATGTCGTGTATGATTTAATTTCCGCACTTTTTATTTATTTGTGCATTTGGAACTATATAGACAGACCCTAGGTTGCGAATATGCTGTTGTTAGATTAGCTAAACCTAAGAGATAAATTTTAAAATTCCAATTCACCCCCTCCCCCTCTTGGGAATACACCAAAGCTAACATAATTTATTTTGCATACTCAATTTAAATCAGGCATATTTTAATTAACATAAATTTAATTAAATTCATGTACTCAAATTTAATCGGGAATATTTTAAAATAAACCTTACATAATCTATTCCCCTTAACTTAACCCTAGAGTGGTGCCTACGACGTTCAAATGACGAAATCACTTTTGTTAAAACGTTGAGGAGTGGAGTTAGGACCCAGAAATGATGTTCGTTTTTTAATTTAGCTGGGAAATGGAGAGAAATTTGAGAGAGCGAGAGAGAGAGAGAGAGAGAGAGAGAATCTGGCTTGGGGGTTCTAAAATTAATTGAAATCACCCTTCTTGATTCTTCTGGAAAGGTATAGCATATATATATATATATATATTATTGTATTATATTATTTAATTAATAATAATTATTAATTAATTAATTTATATGCAGAGATCTGAACCCGTAAATAGGGAAAATGAATAAGAAAAGGGTAGAAAGGGAATTACAACAGGGTTCGTCGATGAAGGCAATATGTTCGTTGATGAAATCCCTTTAGTTTTTCATTGCCGAAATTCAGAGCATCGTCGACGAAGAAATACCGAGCGAACCAAGGAAAATATCCGGATAGGGTTCATCGACAAAGGTAAAGCTTCGTCCACGAACTGATTTGTAAGAACTCGAACCGTGATAAATGGATTTAAATAAATAAGAGAGGGGCAAATTCGTAATTTGGTAGATTTTGTCAATGAAGTCAGATTTCGTCGATGAAGCCTTTGTTCTTCTTGTCGACGAAATTCAGAGACTCGTCGACGAGGAGAAGCTGAGGAGTCTCAAAAAAATTGGCGATCTCAGATTCGTCGACGAGGCCATCAATTTATCGACGAAGTTAGTGAAAGATTCGTCGACGAGAACACCATTTCGTCAACGAATTTGCCCAGGTCAAAGGACTATAAAAGGAAATTTTCATTACTTCTTCATTAAGAAACTTCTAACATATATATATATATATATATATATATCTCTCTCTCTCTTTCTCTCTAAAACTCTCCCTACACTCTCTCTCTCTCTAGATTTCTTCACCGATCGTTGATGGAATCGAAAATCTAAAGTTACCATGAGGATCGTGGAAGGATTCTCTACAACTTCTATGGATCGGAATCTCGATTCGGAGATTTTCAGGTTTTGGCGAAAAATCAAGGTAAGACTCAAGTTTCATTTCTGATCCGATAGTTTTGTAGGTAACGGTCTTGTGAACATATTATGTACTGTGATTTGTAGGTTTTGGAATTCGATTCGCGATTTAGGAGTCGTGGAGTTTGGGATTTGCTTTCAGGGAAAAGATAAGGGAAACTATGTTTATATTGGTTATTTTTTAAATCGAACTCGGTGGAACTATGGTTCACGGTCCTATATGTGTTTTGGCTACTCATTTGGGGGAATCTAACGGGGAAAACATGGGTTTTTTCATTATTACAGTTTTGGGAAAAGGGGGCGACGGGCTGTATGCCGGGTTTTGTTGAAAACCGAGTATATGTGTGATTTATACTGTGATATTGGGATGACTGTGCCTTGACTTATTTAAACTATATTTGTTTGGAAAACCATGATTTAGATTACCAAATGAGTGTGGTTTGTTCGGTTTTATGAGCATGCATGTGTGTGTGATATGTTGAAATGCTAATAGGAACTGGGTTCCGAAATGATTCCAAGTACTGAGAGTGTCCGACTCTATATCCGAGGGCGTGTGTTTATCGCCTGCCACATAAGCAAGAGTATCCGAATCTATATCCGAGGGTGTGAGCCTATATCGGCAGATCAGGCTGAAGGGTGTGAATCCACTAGTTAGCGCCGGTACAATGCCATGGGAGTCGGGGACTAGCCATGTGCCGGTGGCACTGTGCTTCGCGGGTTGGCTGGGCCAACACCAAATGTCGCAGACCGGCTTTAGGCTAAAGGGTGTGACGACACCAGGTTTGTTGATCGTGCGTGTGTGTGCGTGTATGCACTATGTAAATTAGTACTGGTTTGCATTCAACTGCGTGTATGTTGCATCATGATAACACTCAAATGCCACACACCGATATAACCTATATTCTTCCTTAGTGAGAGGTGTCTCACCCCTGCTGTATGTACATTTTTATAGGTCCTTCGAGTAGCCGGAACTAGCGTCCTAGTGTATGGAGCGTAGTGGCCAGTGTATTGCATTTAGCGCTTGGGTAAGTGTTAGGACTGTATTTTATTGGGTTGCCATTTTGAGATGTATTTGGGCACCTAGGTTGTACATTTTGATAGAGCCTGTTCTGCTCTTGTATAGACTATGGTATGGTACTGTATATGTTATATAGAATGACCTTTTCCGCTACATATGTGATTGTGTTTGGATGTGTTTAGGGTGCCTAGGAACCCTACGAGGTCGGACCCTCATCCATTGTTATATATCTTTGGATGTTTGATTGAATACAGGGATAGGTTAGATTACATTTTCACCCTTGGGTCCCATTTCGGGGTTCGGGGCGTGACAAATTAGTATCAGAGCTAACCAGGTTACTAGATCTTGTAGACTTGGTTAGGCTTAGTAGTGAGTACATACTAGAATATAGGATGTGGATATGGGTAGAGTTGGTTGAGGATTGTTCAGTTGTTAGACCGGGATTTGTTGACGGTATTCCATATTTTTCCTAGGATGATGATTTCAGTAAAAGCAGGGCAGATCATTGATGACTTTCATGTCGGTGTGATAGGACAAACCTAAACTTGGCAGGGAGTAGTTAACACGATTAGTGTAGATCATTGTGTTAACTGTATGTGTTGTAGGAACACTGATAGATTCCTATTGTGTTACAGAATGGAGCCCGAGGAAAATGGCCTGGGAAGTGGCTCCGAGGAGACTGCGAGTGATGAATCTCCTTCTGTACCTCGAGGTTTGACAAGGCAGGTATTGCGGGAGATCAAGCGGAGTGTGAGGAGACACGAACACTTTCCTACTACTGCAGGGTGCACCATTGAGAAGTTCACACGCATGCACCCTCCAACTTTCTCTAGAGGACCTGACCCGGTGATAGTAGAGGATTAGGTGGAGAAGACTAAGAGGATCTTGGAGGTCCTACACTGCACAAATAGGCAGCGAGTTCTTTATGCCACCTTCTAGTTGTTTGGGGAGGCGGGTCAACGGTGGACTGCAGTGAATCTGCTGGAGAAGCAGAGAGGTGGTCCTGAGGAGATGACGTGGAGCCGTTTCAAGGAGGTGTTCTTTAACAGATACTTCCCAGCTTCCGTACCTAATGCGAAGGCAGATGAGTTTTCTACGCTGACTTAGGTAAGTATGACAGTGCATGGATATGCGGCTCGATATATAGAGTTGTCCCGCTTTGCACCATGTTTGATCTTGAGTGAGTATGAGAAGACTCGGAGGTTCGAGAAGGGTTTGAGGAAGGATATTCGCAGACTAGTGGGTATGCTTCAAATTCGCAAGTTCTCGGTGTTTGTGGATAAAGACACGGTGATTGAGACTGGTATCCGAGAGGACGAAGCAGATCAGGAATCGAGGAAGAGGACAGTACCTTCTGGTACTCAGACAAGATCTCGTTAGGGATCGTGGAAGAAAAGAAACAAGGGCTCGGGCTACCATTAGAATATCAAGCGCTAGGATTCTCAGGAGAGTTAAACTAATAATCGTTGTACCAGGTGCCATAGGTGGCACGAGGGTGAGTGCCGGTTATTTGAAGGTAACTGCTACAACTGTGGCTAGCCAGGTCACATGGCTCGTGATTGTCGAGCACCGAAGCGAGATGTCCCTGCATTCAGTAGGAACCAAGGGAGCAACCAGATACCTCGGGGAACCGCTCAGACAAATACAGCTCCAGCCAGAGTATACTTTCTTACTCCAGTAGACGCTGAGCATGCAGGTAACGTGGTGACAAGTACCTTGTTATTGCTTTCGAATAAAGCTTCTATCTTGTTTGATTCGGGTGCAACCCATTCCTTTGTGTCTGTGAATTTTGTGGGACGGTGTGGGGTTGAGACCCGAGACATGAATGAAGTGTTATCCGTTACTATGCCATCTAGGAGTGTATCTTTTTGTAGGAAGATGTTGGTAGACTGCTCAGTGGAAATTCAGGGAAAGCTGTTACCGGCTAATCTTATGGTATACGACATGTCGGGCTTCGATATCATTCTGGGGATGGATTGGTTATTTTCCAGTTATTTTGTGATCGATTGTCGTAGGAAGGTGGTAGTTTTCAAACCTTGTGGGGACCAGGAGTATGAATTCATGGGATTGTGTGTGCGTCCAGCACCACATATTCTGTCAACACTACAGGCGAGGAGGCTACTCTTGGACGGATGTCAGGGGTACCTAGCTTGTATGAAGGAATCACCGCGGGATAAGTTCAGACTCAAGGACATTCGGGTAGTTAGCAAATTCCTGAATGTGTTTCCAGATGATTGACCCGATTTACCTCCGGATCGTGAGGTGGAGTTTGCAATAGAATTGGTACCCAGTAAGGCACCGATCTCTAAAGCTCCGTACTAGATGGATCCAACAGAACTTTGGAGTTGAAGGAGTAGTTACATGAATTACAGGACAGGGGATTCATTCAACCTAGTGTTTCGCCCTAGGAAGCTCCGATATTGTTTGTAAAGAAGAAGGATGAGTCGATGCGGATGTGCATTGATTACCGTGAGATTAACAAGGTAACTGTGAAAAATCACTATCCTTTACCGCGTATAAATGATCTCTTTGACTAGCTGCAGGGCACGCGGGTATTTTCAAAGATCGATTTGCGGTTAGGATATCATCAGGTGAGGGTTAGAGCGGAGGATGTAGCGAAGACTACTTTCCGGACCAGATATGGCCACTACGAGTTTTTAGTCATGCCGTTTGGGTTGACGAATGCTCCGGCGGTGTTCATGGATCTGATGAACAGGGTTTTCCATGAGTACCTGGATTGGTTCATGGTGGTGTTCATTGATGACATTCTGGTATACTCAAGGAGTACGGAAGAGCACATGGAACATTTGAGGTTAGTGTTACAAATTATGCGGGAGAAGAAGTTGTATGCTAAATTGAAGAAGTGTGAATTTTGGTTGAATCAAATTGCGTTCTTAGGCCATTTGGTTACTGGGGATGGTATATCAGTTGATCCTAGCAAGATTGAAGCTATGATCGACTGGGTAAGGTCGAAGAATGTGCAGGAGATTCGGAGTTTTCTAGGACTGGCGGGTTACTATCGTCGGTTCGTAGAGGGTTTCTCTAAACTATCTAGACCTTTGACATGATTGACCAGGAAAGGAGTGCAGTTTGAGTGGACCAGTGATTGCGAGCAGTGCTTTCAGGAGTTGAAGCACCGGTTGGTTACTGCTCTAGTGTTGACCATTCCTTCGGGGGATGGTGGGTTTGTGATTTATAGCGACGCGCCTCTGAAAGGTCTGGGATGTGTGCTTATGCAGTAGGGTAAGGTAGTGGCGTATGCTTCTCGGTAACTGAAAGAGTATGTAATGACCTGAATTTAAAATGAAATTTAAATAAGAAAGAAAGGGAACTGGAAACTGGAAACGAAAGGAAGCAGCTGACTTCGTCGACGAAGACTTAAGAAAATTCGTCGACGAATGCAGGGACTCGTAGACGAAGAAATACCGAGAGGGGGGTTTGAGCCGACTGAATTTCGTCGATGAAGGACTGAAGTTCATCAACGAAACATATAAGAATTCGTCGATGAAGGACGAGCTCGTCGACGAAATCCCCTGTTCTATAAATATGGGAAAATCCAGATTTTACTTAAATATTAAGAAATTTATCATTTCTCTCTCTCCCCTTCGATTTTTTCTCTCTCTTTTGTCGATTTCAGGCTAGATCTTCGTCAGATCGACAATCCGAAGTCACCACAACGCTCCTAGCAAAGTTCTCTACAAGTCTGCCGGAGCGAATCGTCAGGGAAACGAAGTTGGATTTCATCCCAAATCCAGGGTAAGGCTTTATACTCAATATTTGGATTTTTGACAGTTGAAGAAAGTGATATACGCATAAAAATACTAAACTTTAATACTGAAAATTTTCATTTTCAAGGGTGTTGAATTGGGAACATTGGAAATCATCCCTAAGTTGAGGTAAGACTTTTTAAACCGAATTTGACTTAACGGTAGTTATAAGAAATGTTATGCATGTAGAAATATTGAAGTTTAATATTGGAAGTTTTCGTTTCCAAGGTTGTTGAGTTGGGAACACTGCGGGTGCAGGGAAGATTTTCTTAGGGGTTTAGCAGGAATCAGGTAAGGGGATAAACTAAGCTAGTTCTTTTTGAGAAAATGCATGTATAAATATATATGTAGCATCTGGTTTCAAGAAAAATAAATATATTTATATATATGATTTATATTTGGAAAATACTGTTTAAATGATGATATATTGAATACGTGGAAAATTTGTTCAGTGTGGCATGAGTATAAAAATGTTGTGAAATACTATTTTCTGGGAATGTGGATGATATGGATTTTTATGATGGAAATCCGGCGTATGGGCCGAGATTTTTATATGATTTGCCAGCGTACGGGTCGTGCTATCTGACTGTGATTTTCCAACATACGGGCTGTGCTATGATTTGCCGGCATACGGGTCGTGCTATGTGACTGTGATTTGCCAGTGTACAGGTTGTGCTATGATTTGCTGGCGTATAGGCCGTGCTATGTGAATGTGATTTGCCGGTGTACGGGCCATGTTATGTGGATGTGATTTGCCAGCGTATGGGTTGTGCTATGTTTGTCGGTGTACGAGCCGAGCTATGATAAAATGTGTAATACCGGCATACGGGCCGATGATTTTCATGATACATGTATATATGCAAAATGATATGATTGATGTGAAAATAAATGATATGAGATATCTATGAATCATGATTTTAGTATATGTTATATGATATCAGAACCTGGTTGGCTTGATCTAGACTAGCACTTGCACGGTACCGTTGTTATGTGTCAATGGTCTTCGCAATCATGATATCTATGTTAACGCTGCTGTACGTAGTGGCGTGAGATTGGATGGTCGATGTGGCTATTTTCAAGAAGTGTGCTGTTATCGTCCCTGGTGTACGGACCAGGTCTGACAGACCCATCGAACCTATAGACTACTGTTTGACTTGGCAATGGTAGGCCAACCATTGTCAGGTCCCACCTTCAGGCCACACAACCTAGTCATGTGGGGGTAATACATGACAACAGCCAGCTAACCTACCAGGGATGTTTTTATGTTATTATTATTATGATATGTGATAAGAAATGTTTATGAAAATGTAGTATGTTCTGCCATGTTTTGATATGCATATGTTTTCCCAGATTTGATAAATAGTACTGAATATGATATATATGGTATATGTAGAACACGGTATACTCATGTTGTCACACACTAGTATTAGTTTATTTCCTTTATTGAAAGGTGTCTCACCCCTTAATCTTATAAACTTTTCAGGAGCCCCTAATAAGAGAGTGGGAAAAGCCCCGCTGATCTAGAGTTGTTTATTTGCCCTCTTCGAAGGGTAAGTTTTTGTAGGGACCATTAGATTTTGTGGGAAATGTCTCTAGATATGATTTTTGGGATGTATATACTGGGATACAGTAATTGTAGTAACTCTGGTGTTGTAATACATGTTATGATGAAATATATATATATATATATATATATATATATGATTGTATGTTTCCTGCTGCTTAGGCTTTTGCTGTATATTCTGATGTATCCCTGGTACCCACGAGTCCAGATGGATTGTGACTTGCTAAGCTGGAATGTGAGATGTGTGGTATTGATTTTATGATGATATTATTATAAAAAAAAAATGTGTGGAAAATGAGTAGGTCGTGACAGAGTATGAGAAGAATTACCCTACGCATGATTTGGAATTGGCTGCTGTGGTATATGCACTGAAGATCAGGGGACACTATCTATACGGGGTGTAGTGTGAGATCTTCACTGACCATAAGAGCATCAAGTATTTCTTCACACAGAAGAAGTTGAACATGAGGCAGAGGTGGTGGCTAGAATTGATTAAGGACTATGATTGCACGATCAGTTATCACCCGAGGAAGGCTAATGTGGTAGCTGATGCGTTGAGTCGGAAGTTAGGGCTTACGGTTGTATCTGTGATTATAACTCAATGTCACATCAGACGAGATTTGGAAAGCTCAGGTATAGAGTTGGTGGTTAGTGATCATTAGGCTTTAATTTACTGGTTTGGTGGTCCAACCGACCTTGTTTGAGCATATAAAAGCCGCGTAGGCTAGTGATGTAGAGTCGGCCGAGGATAGGGAAAAGTACAGAAGGGACTGGTTACAAAGTTTAACATCTCTGAGGGAGGTGTGTTGAGGTTTGGGACCAGGCTATGTGTTACAAACAATGATGAGATCAGAAGGACGATTCTGGAGGAAGCGCATCGTTCTTTATATACGATACATCCTAGTAGTACGAAGATGTATCGGGACTTGTGCGAAACCTTCTGGTGGTCTGGTATGAAGAGGCAAATTGCTCAGTTCGTGGAGCAGTGTCTGACGTGTCAGCAGGTGAAAGCTAAACATCAGAGGCTGGCAGGGCCATTGCAGCCTTTACCTATTCTGGTGTGGAAATTGGAGCATATTTCCATGGATTTTGTGACCGGATTTTCACCAGCGCTTCACGGACAGAATGCTATTTAGGTGATCGTGGATAGATTGACGAAATCTGCTCACTTTATACCGATGAAAGTTGGCTACCCCTTTGAGTAGGTTAGTAGAGTTGTATGTGCATGAGATTGTGAGAATGCACAGAGTACCGATGTCCATTGTGTCAGATCGAGATCCGAGGTTTACTTCTCGATTCTTGACGAGTTTATAGGAGGCATTAGGGACGAAAATTACTTTCAGTATAGCGTTTCACCCCCAGATTGATGTACAGTCGGAGAGGACGATACATATCTTGGAAGATATGTTGCGAGCTTGTGTGTTAGAGTTTGGTGGTAGCTAGATACATTTTATGCCACTTATAGAGTTCGCTTATAACAACAGCTTTTAGTCTAGTATCGGGATGGCACCGTTCGAGGCTTTGTATGGTCAGAGGTGTCGATCTCCTTTGTGTTGGGAGGAGGTTGGTGAACGTTAGGTGTTAGGATTTGAACTTGTGCAGCAGGCGTCTGAGAAGGTGGGTTTGATCTGGAAGAGGATTAGATCAGCTCAGAGTCGGCAGAAGAGTTACGCAGATGTTCGCCGCCGTGAGTTAGAGTTCGAAGTGGGAGGTAAGGTATTTCTGCATATCGCTCCGATGAAAGGGGTGATGAGATTTGGAAGGAAGGGCAAGTTGAGCCTGAGGTATATCGGACCGTTCGAAGTACTTGAGCAAGTGGGTTCGGTAGCCTACAGAGTTGCATTACCTCCAACACTTTCGAGGGTCCATGATGTGTTTCACGTATCTATATTGAGAAGGTACGTGTTGGATCCTTCACATGTTATTAGTTATGATGAGTTGGAAATTGGGGATACTTTAGCGTATGAGGAGATACCTGTTTAGGTTTTGGACTGTAAAGTTCGAAAGTTTCATACCAAAGAGATACCGTTAGTGAAGGTATTGTAGCGGAACCACGAGGTTAAGGAAGCTTCTTGGGAACTGGAAACGGAAATATGCTGGAAGTATCCACAGTTATTTTTGAGCACTTGTACATGATCCTACTATGGGTTGGGATAGGTGGTTAGTCGTCGGGAGTGTGTGTGCTGTGAACTCTTGAGGCTGTTGTATATGTAACCACGGTATTCCTCTGCCATAAGTGAGGATATGTATGTGTATAATGCGACTGCACTGTAGTAGTCGCTAGTTTCTTGTTGGTAGATCGTATTTATGTATTTCGGATATGACTTTATGAATGAGAGATGGCAAATTTCGAGGACGAAATTTTTATAAGGAGGGGAGATTGTAAGAACCCAAACCGTGATAAATGGGTTTAAATAAATAAGAGAGGGGCAAATTGGGAATTTGACAGATTTCGTTGACAAAGCCAGATTTCGTCGACGAAGCCTTTGTTCTTCTCGTCGACGAATTTTAGAGACTCATTGACGAGAAGAAGCCGAGGAGTCTCGAAAAAACTAGCGATCTAAAATTTGTTGACGAGGCCATCGATTCGTCGATGACGTCAATGAAAGATTTGTCAACGAAAACACCATTTTGTCGACGAATTTGCCCGGGTCAAAGGGCTATAAAAGGAAAATTTCATTACTTCTTCATTAAGAAACTTCAAACATATCTTTCTCTCTCTCTAAAACTCTCCCTACACACACTCTCTCTCTCTCTCTAGATTTCTTCGTCGATCGTTGATGGAATCGGAAATTTGAAGTTACCATGAGGATCGTGGAAGGATTCTCTACAACTTGTACGAATCTGATTCTCGATTCGGAGATTTTTGGGATTTGGCAAAAAATTGAGGTAAGACTCGATTTTTATTTCTGATCCGGTAGTTTTGTAGGTAATGGTCTTGTGAACATATTCTGTATTGTGATTTATAGGTTTTGGAACTCAGTTCGTTGTTTAGGGGCCTTGGAGTTTGAGATTTGCTTTCGGGGAAAAGGTAAGGGGAACTATGTTTATATTGGTTATTTTTGAAATCGCACTAGGTGGAACTGTGGTTCACGGTCTTGTGTATGTTTTGGCTACTCAATTGGGGGAATTTAATGGGGAAAAATATGGGTTTTTCATTATTACAGTTTTAGGAAAATGGGCAACTGGTTGCATCCCGAGTTTTGTTGAAAACCGAGTATATGTGTGATTTATACTGTGATATTGGGATGACCATGCCTTGACTTGTTTAAACTGTATTTGTTTGGAAAACCATGATTTAGATTACCAAATGAGTGTGGTTTGTTTGGTTATATGAGCATGCATGTGTGTGTGATATGTTGAAATGCTAGTAGGAACTGGGTTCCGAAATGATTCTAGCTACTGAGAGTGTCCGACTCTATATCCGAGGGTGTGTATTTATCGCCTACCACGTAGTCCGGCTCTATATCCGAGGGCGTGAGCCTATACCGGCAGATCAGGCTGAAGGGTGTGGATCCACCAGTTAGTGCCGGTACGATACCATGAGAATCGGGGACTAACCATGTGCCGGTGGCGCCGTGCTTTGCAGGTTAATCGGGCCAACGCCGGATGTCGCGGACCGGCTTGGGGCCAAAGGGTGTGACAACACCGGGTTTTCTAATCATAGGTGTGTGTGCATGTATGCACTGTGTAAATTAGTACTGGATTGCATTCAACTGCGTGTATGTTGCATCATGATAACACTCAAATGTCACACACCGATATAACCTATGTTCTTCCTTACTGAGAGGTGTCTCACCCTTACTGTACGTACATTTTTACAGGTCCTTCAAGTAACCAGAACTAGCGTCCTGGTGTGGGGAGCGTAGTGGCCGGTGTATTGCGTTTAGCGCTTGGGTAAGTGCTAAGACTGTATTTTGTTGGGTTGCCATTTTGAGATGTATTTGGGCACCCAGTTTGTACGTTTTGATAGAGCCATGTCCTGCTCTTGTATAGACTCTAGTATGGTACTGTATATATTATATAGAATGACGTTTTCCGCTATGTATGTGATTGTGTTTAGATGTGTTTAGGGTGCCTAGGAACCCCATGGGGTCGGACCCTCATCCATTGTAATGTATCTTTGGATGTTTGATCATATATAGGGACAGGTTAGATTATATTTTCACCCTTGGGTCCCATTTTGGGGTTCGGGGCGTGACAGAGTAGCTGGTTCGTCGACGAAGGCGCGCTTCATTGACAATTTTGACTCGGTCAAAGGCTCTATAAATATCATTTTTGGTTGCTTAAGGGGTAAGAAAACCCCAAAGCTCTCTCTCTCTCTCTCTCTCTCTCTCTCTCTTTCTCTCTCTAGAACTAGCGAGTTCTCTCTCTCTCTCTCTCTCTCTCTCTCTCTCTCTCTCTCTCTCTACGATTCTTCGCCGTTCATCGTTCGTTTCGACGATTAGAGGTTTTCGTGCGGATCAAAAGGAGAAACTCTACAGTTATAGCGGATCATATCATCATTTTGAAGATTTTCAAAATTTTTCCTAAAATCGAGGTAAGGATTAGAATTCGTTTTCATTTCGGTAAATCTGTAGTAGATTGAATAATATTGAAGTATTGTTCTTCGGTTTTTAGGTTTTGAGGAGTTCATGTCGTAGTTTTGGATCATTAAGCTCGTGTTTCAATTTCGGGATAACGATAAGGGGATTTGTTTACATCAGTATTTTTAGAAAAACGAAACCACATAATATGTAGCTCATGTTTATATGTACTTATTAACTATTTATTTGCAAAGTTTTACCTGGTTTAAATGTCAATTCTCACGGTTTTCATGATTTTACGGTTTTGGCAAAAATGGGGTTTTTGGCATATGATCTCCAAATTTCTTAAACTACTTTATTTGCACTAAAATTAAAGTAGGAGATGCTTAAAACTCTTAATAGCGGCAAAAATGATATTTTACGAACCAGTTTATATAAAATGTATAATTGACCAAATAAGTGTGACATATGATATGAATTAAATTTATACTGATTTGAGATGTATGTATATAAACTATGGGGACTAAGGTTCCAAGTGATTATCAGAAATTTTAGAAAACAAGTGCCGATTAGATACCGTGTCAAGAATGAGAAAAAGGATAAAACCGAAAGGTTATGAGTCGATTTTTACCACAGTTTGAATGAAAGTATGCATGAATGAGATTGTGAAAATACTTGAATTGCACAAGTTATTATGTTTTAATGTAAATTATATATATATGATATTGGGACCGCAGCTTGTCTCAATAGTATATGAAGCCTTAAGAAGCTTATATTATGTAGGTTTGGTACCGTTGCCAAAACCGAGGTATAGTGCAACCACACGTAATTATTGTTCAGTGTGGGTACCTAGTAGTAGGCTTGGTAAGAAGGACCACTAGTCAAAAGGGATCAGGGTGATGATGGCCAAGTTGGACTGTAGTATGTTATGATGCCTGACGATGCCTGTACGTACAGGGCTCGATCAGTGTTTTCTTATCGCACAACCCTTGCCATGGGGAGTTACTGGCATAGTTATGATAGTTTTGAGTTGGAAAGTGTTCTAAATATGCATATACATGTTTTAAAAGCTTTACTGGGCAGAATCATAGGTTTGAGTACCAAGCAGAGGGATCGTACAATGTATGAGCCTGTACCCTACCCTAACCTTAGGAACTCTCACTTGTAATGATGCTATGTTATACATTATTAGGAATTTATATGTATATATATATATATTTCAGTATTGAGAATGTGCAATATATGTAATTGTTTTTTTTTTTTTTCAAACAAGAATATAACTGTACAGTCACACACTGATGTAATATCTTCCACTTTACTGAGAAGTGTCTCACCCTGAATATACAACATTTGTTTCAAGTCCTGCAGGGCGTTAGTTTTAGTTGATAGTAGGGCCTTTGGAGCGAAGTACTATTGTTAGTTAACGTAAGCTTTTGTAATAAGTACTGGGTTGTTAGCTTGGTTAGTTTTTGGGAACGTAATATGGTTTATGTTTTACATCTGGTTGAATATATGTAAGGAACATTTATATACTCTGGTATGTCTATTAGAATTCATATGAATGTTTATGTTTTCCGTAATATATATGAGTACAGATCATTATTAATTACCCGTATGTCCCTATTTAGGGCAGGTAGTTGTGTATGTTTCAGGATTTGTACAGGATATGTATGTATACTAACCCTTTGGGGCCGTCATCAAGGCCAGAGTGTTACATTATGTCTATATATATATTTTAGGATCACTACATGTAGAGCTAGGTTTTCTTGTATAGTTGAGTGGCCAAGGACTTTGTCATGTACATGCTTTCAAGCTTGAGCCAAAGTGCTGCTGCTGACTTCTCTTTAGCTACTTCTCTCAGTACTTTATCACCAAAAGAAAGTATGATGGCACTTTGAGCCTTTCGTAATATGTCGGACTTCTCCTTGTCAGACAAAGAACTGGGCATGTTCTTTTCACCAAGAAAAGCATCCTGAAGACCCTGTTGCACCAACAAAGCCCGCATCTTTAGCCTCCACAAACCGAAGTCATTTTTCCCCTTGAACTTCTCTACATCATATTTGGTTATCCCCATCGTGATTAAGCTCTGATACCAATTGTAAGAAACTCAATTCTTTTATGTAAAACTAGAACTAATACCAAACTGAAGTAAAACTTGCAGGATTGAATCAACAAAGAAAGAGAACTAACTGTTTGAAAGAATTAAAGGAAGAAAACACAAATTTACGTTGTTCAACTAGTGTGATCTACATCCATGGTGAGAACCAGATGGAAGAACCTTTATTGATGAATCCAATCAGTCTTAAGATTACAATAATACCACCTCACAGTCACAACTTCTCTATAGTTTCAAGAAGAACTCTGCCCTTGGTGTTTACAGCTTCCAATCTCTCTTCCTGATCTTTTTATTGCCAGGAAAACTAATCATTTTATGACTTTAACAAACAACCAACATTATATACAACACACATCTTCTAACTAACCCAAGAAGCTTAACAAAAATCTACCACCTATCACTTGCAACTAATTGATGACTTGTCATCCCAGATCCAATTTATAACTGTCAATTGTAAGTTGTTTGTTTAGCCACGTGTGTGTTAAAATGATTGACACTTATCATTACATGACTTATCTATATGTGTATCTGTATACTTCTGAAACACATTAGGCTTTTGAATACCATTATAAAAGAATAAAGTGAAATGAAAAAAAAAAAAAAAACATGGCTACAGAACCTTATCGCTAAAATTTTTCTGTGCATTGAATGTAATGCTTAACATAGTTCATGCATCTAAACAAATTCCAATTTTTATATATGGTTATACTTGGGCTAGTAGAATTGATTTTTTTTTTTTATTTCACTACATAAATACTCCCCCTTTCAAAATTATGGATTGGAGGTTCAGTTTACTTGCACTAGGAGCGGACATGAAAACTAGAATTGTACAGTGGTTAATTTATTGTGATCTTGTCTACTAATTGTGTAAGCAATTTTTAAAATGTCATTGAAGCTTACATTTCAATTGTCATCATTTTCTATCAATTATTTTGCTTTGATTGTTGTTGAGGATTCTTTGTTTAAGGGCTGAGGTGTCATATGCAGGATGCCACAAAGGTCGGTGACATGGGCAGGAGGGAAATGTGAAGCACCCTAAGAACAAAGCAGTAGGGCTAGTTATGGAAGATGGGGTTTGTTTATTTATTTGCTTGGGATGTTTGCTTTTTATATATCATTTGTATTTATTACACCTAAAGATATATTGAAAGTTCATTAAAATTTTCATCCCCAATTCACCCTCCCTTTCTTTAGGTGTAATAAATACATACGATATATAAAAACAAACACCCCAAGCAAATAATTAAATCACACAAATAAGAACACGAGATCTAGTGATTTGATTCACCTTAACCTACAATCATTTCCCAGAGATAACTACTTGAAAATTTATTATTAGAAAACAGTATAAAGCCTCATACTAGAAAACACACAAACAACATGTCTATGCTTCGGTTGACGACTTAAATTGGATTGAAAGTCCCTAATCAAATTGTGCTAAAGAGTTCTAGGACCACCTATCCTAAGTAGGGTAGAAACCAAAATCGAAAACACAAAATCCTTGGCAATAAAGTTTTGGTGGAAATCATGCAAGAGAGAAGGGGGCAGGGCTTCACGAGCACACAAAGGAGCACTCGGCCGGTTTTATGGTTGAAATCCAGTCAATGACACACTTTCGCATTGCTATTAGAACGAGGGGAGAAGAAAAACGAAGAAACAAAAATAAAAATTCAAGTCGACGTCATTTTGATCAATTTATTTTTTAAGTGCAGTTTAGTCCTTACAAAATAATGTGGTTTTGTTATTATTATTATTTTTCTTAAAATCATTAAAAACTCGTTAAAAATTAAAATTTGCACTAAAGGGGGTTAAGAAAATAGCACTTTTTTAAGGAACTTAGGGCTCCACGCGCTTACATGTGCATGCATCCTAAATTTTCTGACTTTTGACCGTCTAAAGAACATCGTTTCATCCCTGGCGCAAGAACTCACGCGCTCAAATTAATTTTTATTTTTTATTTTTTAATTAGTTCATATATATATATTTCAAAAAAATAATTTACCATAATTAAGGAAATCACTAGTGGTGCCTAAGAAAAATATTCCAAAAAATTAGAAAAATCCAAAAACGCTAAAGCTTCATTTAAAACTCAGAAAATACTAGTGAAAGGAAAAGAAAAAATATTAAGGAATTCACATTTTCATGTTTGATTTTCTAAGAAAATGAGAAAGAAAATAAAAAAAAAAATGTATCAAATCCATGAATAAAATTTTAATTTTAAAAATCATTCATATTTGAATTTTTCTATTTTTAATCGTATTTAAATAAACTTTCATTTTTAATAATATTTCATATAGAAGCAAAATACAATAGAAAATGAATTTTAATCTTGTTTTCTTACTTTTCTTTTTGCAAACAAAATTCTTGATCTAAACGAACTCTACGAGTAACAAGAAAAAGGGGAAAACCCTAGCTGTGAGTTTGGAACTTGGAAAATATTTAAAAAAGGAAAGGAAAATAAGAAGAGTTCCACTTTTCATGTTTGATTATGGAGGAAAAGTGACAAAATGAATTTTTTTCTTATTTTCCTTTCTTTTTCTTTTTTCCAAGAAAAATCTTTGATCCAAATTGATAATAAAAAAATAGAGATTTTCATAGATTTTCGTGCAAAAGCTCAAAATCTTTTCGTACTACTCTTAACTATTCTGAGCCATTTTGGATCGCTCGCAAAAATTGAAAAAACAAACAAACAAATGTCAAAAATTAACAGAAAAACATTAAATTTGTGTTTTTATTTTGATTTTCATGTGCGAAAGTCGCGACTGTACCATTCTGATTCTAACCATTTTGAATCCTTTTGAATCAACTGAAATGGTCAAATTGACTAAAATTAAGGAGAAATTCCTATTATATATATACAGAAATCGGGCTTTTATCTTGATTTACTTCAGCAAAAGTCAAGATTTCACGATATTGGGGCCAAGTATTTTGGATCCTTTAGGATCACCTAGGGGAAAAAAAAAAGTCAAAATGGCTTAAAATGAGGAGAAATGCCTCGAAACAAAGGCTAGGAAAATTAGGATTTTCTTCATGTTCCAACTTTCTTGTTGTGTTTAGTGTTAGCCTAGACAATAGTAACGAAATACAATAGATATTATCCTTTAAAAATATTTTTAGTTAATAAATTATCATAATTCAAATTCAAATAAAAATAAATTCATTTTCTGCATTTCAAACAACAATCAGAAAAGAAGTCTATTGGAAATGCGTTTATTGACGCGTTTGATATTGCATTTATTGATGCGTTTATAAATATGTCTGATGAAACGTTTGATGATGGCGCCTGTATAGGTGTATCTGAAAACGTGTTTAGAGATACATCCTGAAATACTTTTCATGCGAAATTGATTTTTTAGACAAATAATAAAACACATGTGTACAAAATCAAATAAGATAAAATGCAATGTAGTGTTTTAGAAATCATCAAAATAAATCATAGGATGTTTCAACAGAAGCTAGTGTTTTGTAAATTATCCTAACAAACTAATAAGAGCGTATTTCAACATTTTTTCCACCATGAAAAATAATTTTTATTTTTAGAAAATTTCAAATAATTATAAAAAAAATAACAGCTTATTTTTTTTTCTACTTCTAAGTGTATATAAGAAGGAAAGAAAACATCTTTCTTTTGTTTTCTCCGTCTTCTATATAAAATTTGAAAAATTTTAAATATATATTTCTATTTTTTTGTAGTTATTTGAAAATCTAAAAAAATAAAAACAAATACTAACTTCCATAACTAACTAGGTGGCCTCAAGAGATTTTGTTTGGGTAAGGAAAAGGAAAATAAAAATTATTATTTTTTAATATTTTTATTTATATAAAATATTATTAAAAATAAAAAAATTATATAACTAAAAAATAGGAAAAACTTAAAGCTAATAATGTGAACACCTTTTTTTTGGTGTTCTTTTCTACTTTTTTTTGACAATCAAGCAAAAGAAAAAAAATATTTTTTAATATTTTTTTCTTCTCAATATTTTTCAACTTCCAGAAATAAGATAGTGCAATTTAATGAAAGAAACAAATACATTTACTTAGGAATGCAGCATAACCTATATGCTCCAAAAACATCTTTATTTCTATATTTTTTAATATAATTATATATATAATTAAATAATAATTATGTAATTAAAAAAAAACTGAAAAAATAGAGAATAAACTGTTTCTCGTGAATTTAGACAAAATTTTAAAATTTTGGTCCAAATTTATAGAACGCTTATTTCATACAACCAGCTTCAGAACTCTCCACGTGGCACTCTTCTTTACCGGTCCCACTGAACACGTCCTCCGTTCTCTGTTGAAGAATCTTCAGATTAAACCGACTCTCCCTATCGAAAAAGATTAGGGTTTTTCTCCCATAACCACCGCCTCGGCGTTCTGTGCCGCGGTCTGCATCGATGCATGTAGCTTCTGCGTAGCTCGGAGCTTGTGAGAATCGCATGACACAATGGGCGTTTCATTCAAGGTCTCAAAGACTGGAACTAGGTTTCGCCCTAAGCTTCTCCTAACGGAGCCCTCTCTCGACGCGGCCGCTCCGAATTCTAATTCCAAGGAGAGTTCGCGAATTGTTGGGGTGAACGAGTCTTCTTCGACCACGACAACTACTCGAAAGCCTGAGGTACGGTATTCCTTTGGGGTTTGTGTCGTCGACTACAAGTACGTAAAATTCTGAAGGTTTGCGTTTTAGAAGTTTCGTTGTTTGGGACTGGTGAAAACTGAATTTATTGCTCAACTGAGCTCAAATAAATCCAATTTGTTTAATTCAGATGCGTTTCACATTCTCTCACTTTTTTTTTGTGTTTGGGGTTGTGGGGTGGGGTGGAGAGGTGGAGGGGTGAGAAACCCAGATAAGATATTAGATCCTAAGTTTTCCATTTCGTCTTTCTGTGCTGTTCTTCTCTGTTCCTTGTTGGTTCTTTTGGGTAAATAATTGAATGTGGTGTTTCATAGTTGCTAATTTAGTTTCTTTTTTTCCTTGTGATGGTTATATGAACTAATGAAGGAACATTCGAAGAAGTTGCACATAGAGAAATTAGGATTGTGCTTTTTTGGGTCTGTAATATCTGTTCTGTTTGGGATCTGAGACGATAGTCGATAGAGCAAAAGGGAACGAGTGCATTGTTAATCTTAGGGGTTCATTTGGAATCACTGTAAAAAATTATGTAAACAAAACTAAAGCTAAAACTAAAACCCTGAAAAAGAAACTGAGAACTGAAAATTAGCAACTTCTTTTGTTAATATCTCCCATACTAAAACAAATTAAAACCTAGTTGAACAAATGCTTATTTTTGTCCTTGAATCAAAGAACAATTAAAAAATATGATTAGAATAATGAAAATTCAAAAAATTACAAAGTTAAAATATTTATATGAGAAATAAAAATTATAATAATTACATATTTAATTATTATATATCAAAATGCTTTTTAGTGCCCCAAGAACAAGCCTATTGGACATGATATTTACAAAAATATTATGGTAAAAAATTAAAAATATTCTTTAAATGAATTCTTTTTTTGCTTTTTTTTTGAAATTTTATAAATATTATGGATATTTTTTGTCATTATATTTTAAACTCACATGGTCATTGTATTTTAATATAAAATATTATGTAAAAGTGAATGATTTAGTCCACAAAAGCGAATTTTGGATATTAAAGTACTATGGCAATAAACAAATAAAATGATAAAATCTTTTTATTTTATTTTTCTAATATTGACTAACAGAAACAGGAAACTAGTAACGTAAACAAAAGGATTTTCATAATCTGCAAATAAAATAAGCAAAAAAAAAAAAGAAAAAAAGAAATGATTCCAAACAGTCCCTTATGTTTCTCGTCATTTTAACATGAGAAGCAATAGTTCTCCATGCAATTGAGCCAAATCAACCGTTTATTTTGTTGAATTGGAGTTTTCCTTCCTTTTAACCTCAAAACTTTACATTTCTTTTTATTTCTATTTCCTCAGGAATGGACACAGGGTATTAGATTATTTTTTCTGTAGACCAGAGTGTTTGATTATTTCTTCTGCCTTTTAAAAAAGTGTTATTTCATTCTTTTTCTTTTGGTGCAAGGAATCTATTGTTTTGATTGAGTCTCTCTTTGGCATTAGCTTTGACATGATACTCTATAAACTTTTTCAAAATACGTTTTTCACCATCACATTTAGAGGCTTTGGTAAAGGAAAGGATAGGAAAGCTTTGTGGCGATGCTCTATTATGGCTATAATTTGGTGTATTTGGATGGAAAGGTATGCTAGAATTTTCGAAGGAGTAGCTATGTCTCGTATCTTTATTTGAAGTAGGGTGACTTATCTTTCTTCATTCTGGGTGTCCGGCGTCCACAGATGTGTTTTCTTTTGCCACATCTCCGCTTTTATTTTTTATTGAGTTTGGTTTTGTGTTTAGACTCTGAAATTGTAATTATTTGCTTTTGATGTAAAGGAGAGAATTTTACTCTCATTGTGTTTTTTTGTTTTTTTAATTTATTCTTCTTGTACATTCTGTCCTCTCTAATAAAGAAAGCTTTGCGGCAATGCTCTATTATGGCTATATTTTGGTGTATTTGGATGGAAAGGAATGCGAGAATTTTCAAAGGAGTGGCTATGTCTCATATCTTTCTTTGAAGTAAAGTGACTTATCTTTCTTCATTGTGGGTGTCCAGCGTCCACAGATGTGTTTTATTTTGCCACATCTGCGCTTTTTTGTTTTTTTAATTGAGTTTGGTTTTGGGTTTAGACTCTGAAATTGTAATTATTTACTTTTGATGTAAAGAGAGAAATTTACTCTCGATGTGTTTTCTTTAATTTATTCTTCTTGTACATTCTGTCCTCTCTAATAAAGAAAGCTTTGTGGCAATGCTCTACTATGCCTATAATTTGGTGTATTTGGATGGAAAGGAATGCGAGAATTTTCAAAGGAGTGGCTATGTCTTGTATCTTTCTTTGAAGTAGAGTGACTTATCTGTCTTCATTGTGGGTCTCCAGCGTCCACAGATGTGTTTTTTTTGCCACATCTGCTCTTTTTTTATTGAGTTTGGTTTTGGGTTTAGACTCTGAAATTGTAATTATTTACTTTTGATGTAAAGAGAGAATTTTACTTTTGATGTGTTTTTTTTTTTCTTCTTGTACATTCTGTCCTCTCTAATAAAATTTCTTTGTTTATATGAAAAAAAATTGAATATAACTTGAGTTGTCATTCTTACAGGCTGATGTCATTGACGCTGGTGATGATGCCGTTGGGAACTCTGCATCATCCATTTCTTCTGGAGGGCTTCTTAGGCCTGCAGGTAAGAACAATTAGATTTAGTGTCCCAACCCCAAAACAAAAAAAAAACAAAAAAATATTTTGGGTTTAACCATCCTCAATATAATTGCTCTTTTCTTTTGACAGATAATGAAGTTTCTTTCACATTGAACCTCTTTCCTGATGGCTACTCAATTAAGAAACCTTCAGAGGTTTGTGGAAATGACCTTTGAGTTTTGTAGGACTTATGAAAACTAATGAAGGAGATTTTTTTATTTTTTTTGGTTTTGTTTTTTGCATTTTCTTTTTTTTTGGGGGGGAGGAGGGGTGTGATGGGTCCTGCAGCTCCTAATTGTTTATATGATCTGTAAATTTTCAGAGCGAGACAGCACATCAGGCTTTTCTTCAAGATGTTCCAAAGTTGCTGCGTCCGTATGATAGGGCATCAGAGACTCTCTTCTCAGTATGCACATAAATTTTATCATTTTTTTTTCCAAAGATGCTAACCAAATTGTATTTGTGAAAGAGTGAAAATCCTATGTGGGCTTTATCTATCAAGAGAGTAGGTGAAAAGAAAGATGGAGATCTCGCATATGTTTTCCTGTTTTGTTGTGAAAAATTGTTTTCTTTTTTTTTTCCATTCCAGCTCTTTAAATAATTACAAAGATGCCATATTGTTTTCTAGTTTTCCAACATTTATATGGATCGCATTGAAAACAATGAAGAGATGTTTCCAAGTTTTGTGTCCAAATGTTTGAAAATTGAAAAATAATGTGGCATTTTTGTAGTTTTTTTGAAAACTTAAGATGAATTTTTTTTTTCCACGGCTAAACAGGCATTAATTCTATCTTGTAAATCATTTTGACCACCCATTGGGTAATTGAGAAGGAATCTTGTCACCAGGATGGTTTGATTGCATGAAAATGTAAACGAGTGAGTAATAGACTATGTGGACCTTATTTATTTTGCCATGTGACTGGGTTAAAATGGAGCTGGTTTTTCTATTACACTTTTCCTTCTGTAACCATATTATTGGCATATAAAAGTTATTTTACTTTTGACTCTTTGGAAAACCTGCATCTCTTGAGCTTGTATGCTTCTTTATGAGGTGATTTCTTTACCATAAGCAATTCTGGTACTAAATTTGTCTCTTCTTGATGTTTTGATATACCTGGAGGCAATTGAGTCTGGCCGGTTGCCTGCAGATATTCTTGATGATATTCCATGCAAATATGTCGATGGAACACTTTTGTGCGAGGTAAGTCATCTTAAGTTCAGAATTTGATTATTAAACCGGCCTAAATATATAGAGGATTTCTGATAATACCTTGCCAAAAAAAATATCATTGGTTTTTAAGTGAATTTTGCCCATGGTATTGCTTCATAGTAAGAATCTCTGCTGTTCTGCATGTTGCATAATGCATAATGGATATTGTGTTTATAAATTAATTTACCCTGCATTTGGGAACATGGAATTCAAATCTTGGATTTGGACTTGGAAAAAATATAGTGCAAAATTGTATTGATTTTTTTCAATATCAGCTTAAGTCTAAAATTTCAAATCCAAGTCCCGAAATCCATGCTCCCAAACATTTCATTTTTGGATTAGCAAAATTGATAAAAGGCATATATAATATAGATTCACATGTTTGGGTGCCAAAATCTGACAAATTAGTGCCCTTAATGATTTTTGTCTAGTTTCAAATCAATCAACATAAAAATATTGCTAAAGGGGGAAAAAACTATGTCTTTGTTAATATTCACAAATTTGAGTATAAAATGTAATTCGTACAAGGAAAATCATAAAATAACAAAATATAAAAATAGAACATATTTCATCATTCATAGCTTAATTTCATAAATAGAGTAAATATTTAATCAAGATTCAAAAGATTACCCATGGTCAAAGATTAGAGGCTACCTGCCTTCAAATTAAAGTTTTAATCCTATTTTTTAAGCAATGGAAAGTTGTAGATTTATGTCATAAAAGAATTTCTAGCCTGTAGAAGAAAATTTTCTAATATAATTCTTGATGTAAGTTACTGATTGCTCATCTTGAATTAATTTAATCTTAATTTTGAGTTTCATTCTTGTCTATTTGATAGCCATATGACGGAAATAGTTCTTTTTTTTTTTCAAGTTTAAAAAGTTGATTTTTTAAAGGATATACAAACAATTTAGAAAATTTATTTGAAACAATTGACAGTTGGTCTGGCAGAATAAAGGCCTCTAGCTGACTGCGGCGCCTTTATGGTATTGAAGTAGACTGTAGAGCATTATGATGATGTAAGTGGAGGTGTTAATGTGATATCATTCCTAATACATTACCAAATGGAGTAAAGGCTGATTTTTAGAACTATGATTACTTTTGGCTCTTTTTTTTAGAAATTTTTTTAACCATATTTGGGCAGTCCCCTTGGTCTTTGTTAATGGAATCTTATTTATCTATTAAAGACCAGTACCCATAGGATCCTTTGGCTAAGGATTCAAAAACATGTTTTGGTATTATTGCTTTTGAAAACGAAAACATGGGATTGTATCTTGTGTTTTTTAAACTAAAAAAAAGTGCATTTGGTTTTCATTTGTTCCTGCAAATGAAAACAGTGGAATTGCGTTTGGTTAAGTTTGATCCAACTGACAATAATAGTAATAATAATATTATCGTCATTATTATTATTGTTATTATTGTTGTTGTTGTTGTTGTTATTGTTTTTATTAAAAAATGGGTTCTACTTCATATTGCTTGTCTCCATTGCATTTGGGGAACTGTATCGAAAAACACAGGGAACACCTTAAAATTGTTTTCTGAAAACCTGTATTTTTAGGGGTGTTTTTGGGTATATTTTTGAAAATGATTTTTTAAAAACACTTAAAAAACTTAATGAGATTTTGTGTATTCTTTGTATCCTGCATCTCCGGAGGCAGTTCTATCCTTAATCAAACAGGCCCTTAATTCTATATTCATAGTAGGTAGTCTTGGAAATATATTATATAGAGCCATATTAATTTAAATTTGGAGTGTGTATTATCTACAACTTTAGGTGTTGACGGTTTTTATAATGGGCTCTGACATTCTTACTTAGAGATTTTCACTCTGGGTTTGTCATAACCTACCTAGATGCTCTTGACAATTTGATCTATTTTGGGTTGTTTTGTACTTTCTTAACATTTAAAATGATTCAGATTATCCTGATTGATGATCATTTGTTATAGTTTTTGGCTTTTGTATTTCTAATTTTTGCTACATTGGGACTTTCAGGTGCGAGATTATCGGAAGTGTACATCTGAACAAGGATGTGGTGCTCCACCTGCAGATGGATTCCCTATTGTTAATAAAGTATGTCTGAGGATGTCCTTGGAGAATGTAGTAAAGGACATCCCATTGATCTCGGATAACTGCTGGACTTATGGTGATCTGATGGTAATTGTGATCCACTCTTTTAATTTCTAATCACATGGATTTCAAATCAAATGCTTGCAACATGGTTACATGTTCACTTTGAGTCTTGGCTGTAGGAAGTAGAGTCCCGAATATTGAAAGCATTGCAACCAAAACTTTGTCTAGATCCCACTCCCAAGTTGGACAGACTCTGTGATGTTCACATCCCTGCAAAGGTATTAAATTTAAGACTTGGATTGGAGAAACTATTTCATGTTAGTAAACACTGTTGAACTTTTTTTGCAGCTCAATTTGGCTTTATGCAGTGTGCGGAAGAAGAGATTGAGGCAGACTCCAGAAGTAATTGTTACATCCAGTAATAAGCCTCATGGGAAGAAAGTTTGTATAGATAGAGTGCCAGAGATTTCAAACGGCAGGTTGGGAGACTCTGGACCCTTATCGAGTGATGTGATGTCACAGCATGTCCATGAGAATCTGACTGTTCAGAATACTGTTCCAAGCAATATGTTAGGTATGAGACCTAAAAGCTTGGGGCCAGATGCCTCTAGTCCGGCTGTACCTTTGGTATCCAACCAATCAAAGTTCCAATTAAGTGCTGGAAACCCAAGAATTATGCAGGATCATGGATCAGGGCTTGCTGTCAATGCATCAGGAACTCCCTCAGCTGGGCAGGACGCTATGACCTCATACACTGACAATATGAATTGTAGTGCTGCTCTACTCCATGGAAAGAGGGAAAATCAAGATGCGCAATTGTCTCCGCTGCCCAGTTTTAATAAAAGAGCTAGACTTGCACATGATGGCACTCAACAGCAGCAAATAGGGCCACATATGGATGCTCTCCATGGATCAGATTTACACTGGAAAAATACACTGTTACAGCAACAGTCAATCACGAGAGGATTTCAGTATATGAACCCTGGTGTCCAGAAGTTTTCCCAGCAGATGTTTGAAGGGGTTCTGAATCAGGAGGCTGGCACTGCATCATTTTCTGTGGGACAGCAAGGGATAAGGTATGGTGCAAAGGAAGAACCAGGTGAGACGGAGAAATTGGACAGGCCAGATCTCACTCGAAATAAAAATGATATGATGGTGGAAACAGAAACAAACTATCTGGACCCACAGCAGTCACGACTTCAGCAAAGATTATCATCACAGCATGCATTCATGAGACCTGGTTTCTCTCAGTCTTCCTGGAATAATCTCAATCAGCATATTGAGAAGGATTTAAGGAAGGAAGACCAGGTCCAGAAAAGGAAATCAGTACAAAGCCCTCGCATGTCTGCTGGGGCTTTGGTTCAATCTCCCTTATCGTCAAAATCTGGGGAATTTTCTAGTGGCTCTTTAGGACCACAGTATGGTGCAGTTGCAACAAGTACTGCTATTGGATCATCACAGAAGGAGAAAGCTGTCACCTCGGTTTCTGCAATTGGTGGAAGTCCATCTTTGACTTCCAGTGCTAATGACTCCGTGCAACGGCAACACCAGGCACAAATTGCTGCCAAGCGCAGATCAAATTCTGTGACCCCTGCTGTGAGTGGAGTTGGCTCTCCTGCTAGTGTGAGCAACATTAGTGTTCCTTTTAATGCAGGCAGTCCTTCGGTTGGAACGCCACCTTTGGCTGATCAAACCATGCTTGAAAGGTTCTCAAAGATTGAAATGGTGACTATGAGGTAAGATGTTACTAAAATTGCCATCTCATTGATGTTTCTACATGATGCTTTTTATTTAAATTATTGTGAATTTTGTGAACAAGTATCAATGTGCATTTGAACAATTTTAACTTTCCCACATCAATCATTGAGGTTAAATTTATCAAAACATGTGGAGGTAAACTGTATCCACCCTATTTATTTACGATACTGCAGACTGTTTTTTTCCCCCCTTTGGGGAATCTATGTTGCAGCCAATGTTTTAAAAGCTGCAATTGAGGCCTGCCTAAAATTGCCTGATGCATAGTCTAGAAGTAATGCTTATGCATTTATATAAAAGGGTGCCTTTTTGGTTGAGGTTTACACATTTCGAGTTGTGCATGTTAAGTGAAATTTGGTTTTAAGTTTGGCAGCAAAATTTAATTAGATGTATATAAGAAAGGACTAAGCAATGTTCTAATCTTAGTGAACCTCTAAAACTCTGGAATCTAAACCTTTCCAAAACAATTAAAAGTTCCATCTTGGATCATGAACACAATTTGAATTTTGTAATACTATGATATAATATGTTGGCATGGTTTACTTAATGATTTTTCAGTTTGAGTGCTTAGAATAGCCAACAACTAATTTACAGATCATTTTTTTTTTTCAAATTTTATTTGTGTTTTTCCTACTTTTACTTATTTTTTCTATATACGTAATATATACACATACAATTACAAAATGAAATGCTCAAAATATTTATGTGCTTAAGGCTAAGCCTTGCATCATGAAGGTCAAAACGGCTTGCATCATGCCTTCATCTTTTAAAACTGGTTGCAGCTGCATGGTCAATTCAGCTTGATGAAGCTTTAATCTCTACTATTTGGTGATAGATGGATGATTTCCTTTTTCCCATACCCCTGCTGGGGCAACATCCTCTGAATTCCATGGGCAACCCTATTTTTTCTCACCACCTTAGCTGCTCATCTCACCTTTACTTTTTGAAGTCCTATTGTTCTTAATATGTGATTAGATGTTTGTACTGGCTGCCAACCTACCACATGTATTAGATTGGGCCTGCTTTTTGAAAGACACTAAACAAGACAGATAATAAATTCAGAATTGTCAGGAATTTTTTTATGTTTTTACATTCACTTATTTTGACTTCTGCTTGTTTTTAAATTGTGTAACTGATATGACTTGTGTTTCACATGCTGAGTTGTTTTTTCTTTCAGGTATCAACTTAGCTGCAAGAGAAATAAGGTTGATGACATTCCAACGAGGAAGCCTAATACATATTCTGCTCAACAGCTCTCACATTGTCTTTCCAATGTTACCAATAGTGAGGATACCAAAGATGACACTTCTGCTATGCCGCTGTCAAAGTCACTTGTTGGTGGCAGCATGAATATTTGCAAGATGAGAATCTTAAACTTTGTGCAGCCAGAACGCATAGTTCAAGGTTTGTTGTATTAATTAGAGCCTCGTTTCTGGCTCTCATTATCTAGTTGACTCTTCCATTGCGTATTGATACTTCTTTGTTTCCGCAGGAAATGTCGTTTCATTTGTTCCTAAAGCTCGAACAAGGATGATCATGTCAGAGAAGTCCAACGATGGTACTGTAGCACTGCATTATGGAGACATAGAAGTTGGTGATTTTTTGACTGCAGAGGATTACCTCCCAACATTGCCCAACACTGTAAGTTGCATTTTTTTCTCCTTATTCTTTCCAAAAAACATATATATTGCCTTTTTTTTTTTTTCTGAATTCCTTTCGATGTCTCATCTCTAGATAATGAGCACTTGTCATTCTTCTTTTAATTATAGCTACACCAGCCTCCATTTCTCTTTGCTGTTGAGAACCTTCAACTACCATTACTATATATCTTCATGTGAATGCCTGCACCATTGGTCTTATTGGAGGCTTTTTTAGTGCGATTTGTGTATCATACACTGTAAGGGTCAATTCTAACATTTCTTGCGCTGTTACATGAATTATTTGTTGCCCTTCTTTTGTATTCATTGCAGTCATTCAAGCCAACATTGTGCTGTGTAAATATACGGTGAATAAACATTGACAAGGTTATAACTAATGGAGTCATGTCCTCCGCATATTGTATTTTGTCTCGTCTTTAATGGAATTTTCATCCCAAAAATTTTATGGAAACAATTTTTTAAACTATATAATCATATAGAAGACGGTTATTTGTGAAAACATAAATTTCCAATATTTAAGAGGAAATTCCTGTAATCTTATAGATGCAAGGTTTGTTTTTTTAATGGTGAAAGAACAAAAGTTCCATTTTCTGTAGTAGTATATAGTATGAATGTATGACTTAATGCAACCAATAATATAATACAATATACATAATGTGCTTTGATGTATTGTAACTTGTAAAATGTACATAAAAACAATATATAAAAACTATTTTTTTATGGATTTCTGTTATCTTTTATATATATATTTGGGGGATTGAAATAGGATTGAAGTGATGCAAAATGTGTAGAACCAACGGCTTATTCACAATATAACACAATATAATTCCTGGTTGAGGGAGCCTTGACTCAATGATAAGGGTATCACATCCAAACTGGAAGGATAGAGGTTCAAATCTCGAAACAGTCTCTCCAAGCATGGAGGAAGACCCTCTGTTCATTTTGCCCTCCCTAGAGCCCCAGTGGCATCGCCTTGTGCCCTTAGTGTTACATGCATAGTATAGTGTCCACATGTTATCTGAATGTGTCACGTTGAAGCCTTTCTTGTACCTACTTGAAAAAGAGAGAATTAAAGTCTGATTGAAACTGCTAGTAAAATGCAATTCAAGATTAAAGTTTCATATAATATATATAGTATAGTGTAATTTAATAAGATTTACATAAATTCCTTTGCCGAAAAATATATTGTACATATACCAAAGCCTTGTAAAATGTTGGAGTGTTCTTTTAATTTTGTGTGGATAAAAAGGATAGATTGACAAGACTATGGTGGCACATTTATGAAAGTTAAGTGATCTTTATACCAAGTTTCTTTTTTGTATTTACTTTTGGACTTTATGATATTAATATAATTGCTGTGCTATGTGTTTGCTCGTCATTATGTTGAGAAATGAGTAGTTTATGGTGGCATAGTCGTCAAATTGGATTTGAACGTTGAATCTAAATCTAATTTTATGAATTGAGACTTGAACTGGGAATCAAATCTGAATTGGAAGATTTGGCACAAATTAGAAGACTTTGTTGGAAGATAGATCTATATATTTAAAATAACTAAAGCACATTAAAAATGAAATAGATGGATGAAAATTAAACAATAATGCACCCTAATATTCAGGCTTATTAGAAAATTGAAAAAGCAAAAGTTCCTTTCCTTTGAAATGTCCAACTTTAAAATGTCTCCATATAAGAACACTTAGCTCCAAAATAAACTTTTAGCTTCTGTTATACATTGTTGGCCCACAACCTAACAGTTTAAGCTTTTAGTAAAGTGGTAATCTAACATGGTATCAGCGTTGGTTACCAAGAGGCCCTGAGTTCTAGTCTTGTTGCCCACATTTATTGTGTGGTATTTAAAAAATTATTATATTCCCTATAATGGGTGATATTATTGTGTCTATATCTCTCCACATGCTGTCAAACTGCACGTGCGGGGAGCGTGAAAGCTTGATATACATTGTTGGCCTACAACCTAACAGCTTAAGCTTGGTAAAGTGGTAATCTAACAGCTTCAAAGTAAACTGTACTGGAGAAGAATCAAACAAATGGAGATTGGATTATCGAACCCTTTAGAAAAAGTTTAAGAAACCAAAATTTTTAAAGCAATTCAAAGAAAGATAAAATAGAAGGATTTTGCTCATTTTGATTCAATAATATGTTGAAATAGGCTTTAGGACTTTTTGCTTAAAAAAAATTATATGATTTTTTAATTTTTTTTAATAGTTAAGTTTGATTGAGAACCAATTGAATTTGTTGGATCTGGGTCAGATGTATGCGCCACCTGCATCAAGAAGACTGATGACCAATTCTTGTGTATTTCAATACTACTAGATTCAAATTGATGTGCTAGTAAATTGATTAGAATTGTATGATTTGAATTGAGAAGCATATGATTTTGACTCTTATGGTTGTTGGATGGGCAGAAATGTTCTCTCATATTCTGTCTTGACATTTATTGATAATTTGTAATCACAGCAGCAAGCTAGATTCAGTATGTTATCAAAAGGCAACCCTAAGAGGGAAATGGTAAAATTTAGGAATAAATTAATTAATTAAAGCAAAAAAACAAATCAGTGTGATCTGAAAATTTTCGAACAGTCAGAACCCATTTTTCCTTATAGTAGTCACTAGTCACTTTTGCATTGTGTGCTTCAACAAATATCTATCCCTTTGATTTGTTGCATGTGTTGAAAAAATGTATGCCATAATTTTCTGATATTAGAATAGGCAGAAACCAAAGAAAGAAATAGGAATCTAACATTGACTCCTAACTCTGAATGTTACAGTAGCCCCTGTGCGATCACACTTTAAAGGGGAAGAAGACTTCTTGGGTTTTCGTTGGGATAAGATTCAGTATTTGGTTTCTTTACGGGCTGTTTCTGTGGGTTGTTTCAAGGGATTATGTCTTGAAGATGTTCAATGTGATTGGTCTGCTCTGCTGTTTTCTATTAATTGTTTTGTTTACGGACTTTTCTTTTTCTGTTTTTTTCACTCTCTCTCTCTCTCTCTCTTTGTTGTTTTTTTTTTTAGGATTCCTAATTTTCCTGTATTGTATATTTTCTTTCTCTTTTGATAAACTTCTTTTGTGATAATAATAAGCCCCTGTGCAACAACTCAAGAAATGTTACATGAGTTACTGGATTAAGGGTTTGTCAGAGTTCCAAATTTTCAACCAATGACCTGATGTGTTATGCACTGACCCACTAAGTAAAATTTGTAATTTTCTATTTTTGTCACCCTGCATTCTGCCTCATAAAATGTGTGTGGAGCAATTGCAACAACGGCAGTTAGCATTCAATGGAGACTCTGTCTTCTAAGAATCTCAGATCATGAAGCAGGGATTGTACTTTTCCTCTGGTCTAGAACAAATGTCATGACTGGGTGATAATTACATTATTCACTTGCAATTAGGATGATTTAACATTGTTAACTGAAATGTGGGGGAAAGGGTAGTTCCCATCTAGGCTGAAATCTTTAACAGCATCTGGTTTCTGCACATGCCTGCATTTGGGATGGTATGTTTCTTCTGTTATTTGACTTTAATGTCCAACTTGTGGAACAGTACTTTGCGGACTCGATGGCATCCCAGTTTTGTTCACTGGTATGTATCTCAAAATTAGCTGCCAATTTTAAAAATTGGGGTTTCAGACTGCAGGTTCTCTTTGCATCTTACTTCAAGTATTATGATCTCCTTTTGCAGATGATACGTGATGGATATCATCTGGAAGATCATGTCCAACCGAAACCATCACGTGTGAATCTTGCCTCAAACAGTCAAGCTAATGCATCTGGAATCCCTTCTAATAATTCAGCAGTTGAGATAACACAAATCTCTGAAACAATTCCTGGTCAGCCATCCAATGAAGTGGCAAAACCAACCAACAGTGGCAATGCATCTTTGAATTCATCCGGGAATGTTCTGGCGAACACAAGAATGCTACCCTCTGGAAATGCTCAGTCCCTACAGATCTCGCAAGGCCTCTTGCCTGGGGTTTCAATGCCTGCCAGGCCACAACAGCTGGACACACAACCATCACTACAGCCGCAGCAGCAGCAGAATCAACCTTCTATGATTCAACAGCAGCATCCCCAGTTCCAGAGGTCACCTCTTATGCTTGCAAATAATCCCCTCTCGCACCTGAATCCAATTGGGCAGAACTCGAGCATGCAGTTAGGGGGACACATGATGAACAAGCCTTCTCCCCTCCAACTTCAGATCTTACAACAGCAGCAACAGCAGCAGCAGCAGCAGCAGCAACAACAACAGCAGCAGCAGCAGCAGCAACAGCAACAACCACAGCAGCAGCAGCCACAGCAGCAGCAACCACAGCAACAGCAGCAGCCACAAATGCAGAGGAAAATGGTGATGGGACTTGGCACAGCTGTGGGGATGGGAAATATGAGCAATGTTAGCCTTGGGGGCCTGAGCAATGTGATGGGCATGGGGGGTGCAAGAGGGTTGGGTGGAGTTGGAATGTCCACTCCAATGGGGCCCATCTCTGGCATGGGCAGTATGGGTCAGAACCCAATGAATCTGAGTCAAGCTTCAAATATCAATGCAATAAGCCAGCAATTTCGTCCTGGGCAATTTACGCAAGCACAAGCTGCTGCTCTCATGGTATCAAGGCTTAGGACGGCGCAGAACCGAGCAGGCATGTCAGGGAACCCTCAATCAAGTATGGCAGGGATGCCAGGAGCCAGACAAATAAATCCAAGTTCTGCTGGTCTTTCTATGCTGGGCCAGACTCTAAACCGAGCTAACATGAGCAATATGCCACGAACAGCAATGGGGCCCATGGGTCCTCCAAAATTAATGAATCTATACATGAACCAACCGCAACAGCAGCAGTTACAATTACATCAGCAGTTACAGCAGCAGCAGCAGTTGCAACAACAGCAATTACAGCAGCAGCAGCAACAGCAGCACCAACAACAACAACAACAGCAACAAGAAACAACCTCGCCTCTACAGGCTGTTCTTTCTCCTTCACAAGTGGGCTCACCGTCAACCATGGGCATTCAGCAGCAGATGAATCAACAAGTGCAGCAGCAGCAGCAACAGCAACAGCAACAGCAACAGGCTAGCCCACAGCAAATGAACCAAAGAACTCCAATGAGCCCGCAGATGAGCTCTGGTGCCATCCATCCATTAAGTGCTGGGAATCCAGAGGCTTGTCCAGCAAGCCCACAGCTGAGTTCACAGACTCTTGGCTCTGTTGGTAGTATCACAAATTCTCCTATGGATTTGCAGGGTGTGAACAAGAGCAATTCTGTTAGTAATGCATAGGAGGAGATCATTTGTAGCAGGCTTTTGGTGGGCTGCTTCATGCCTATTTTCTTCTAGTCCGAAGATGGGAAAAGCCAAGGCTTGTTGATGGTGTTGAGAACTGCAAGAGGATAGATTTCATCATGTTTCATGTATAGAAGAAATCACGTTTGCAACAAGCTCATCAAGCATCATTCATAGAAGAAAATAAGTCATAGCAGGTACTATGAATTAAAATTTGGTTGTGCACCCGGATGGGAGGCTTGCTGCTTTGGGGGAGGATCACCAATCCCATGCTTCTAGGCAAGAATCTCTTCACTGTTGACTGTTGTCAATTTTATGAGTTCCCATAGATCTAATTTTGGGAGGGAACAGAGGATATTTCATGCCTTAAGAGAGCTGTAAATTTTGTGTACGTTATTATTTTGTTGCAGTAGTACTTTTAGCTCAGTAGCTTTCTATCGGTTTTGTTGGATGGGGAAAGTAAATAAAAGATTAAGTAATTAGCCAACTCAATCCACTATTAGGTCATGGGGAACATTATCAGAGTATGCTTTTTATATTTATATTTATTTTTTGTGATACTGTAGAGAGCCTAATGTGCATTGGTTGTTTAATAGATCAGTAACTTTTCAACTCCTACTTGGTGGTGGTACATTTTGATGCTTTGGCACAAGGTAGAACATGGATTGGAGTTGTCTGTACTGCTCACCACCATCATACAAAGATCTCTTGCATATATGTGGAGCACAGAGACGAGTCATTAATAAAAATTTATATATGCTCTGTCATCTCAAGCTAACGCGTGGTCAAATAAATATTTCAAATGTAAACAAGGATCAAAATAGCTTTTGCACCATTGCATACAGCTCTTTCAAAAATAAAAAATTTAGATATAACTTGGGTTCAACTATTAAAAGCACTGATAATTTTTTATTTCTAACTGAACCAGTAAAAAGCAAGGCAGGATTCAAAAATAACTCATTGTGGAGAGACGGAAAAAGCAATTTTAGGAGAGTAGTCCACACGCTGTCTGAACTTAAATTTTAGGAGACGAGCCAAATTTTACAGCCCTTGGATTTAACATGCTCGTACACATATAAAATACACGGAGGAGAATCGATCATAATAATATGAATGGATATAATCCAAAGTCCCCCTCTTCAGATGAAAATTAGAGCATGGAATGGAGTCTCTCGCGAGGAGTCCTCACATGCCTTCTAGTGATATCCTTCACGCTAGGACAGCCAGAAAGGGCCATAGTGATCTCCAGCTCATCCTTCAGCATTTCAATGACCCGTCTCACCCCGTATTCCCCCATTGCTGCCAGCCCATATATGACAGGCCTTCCAACCTGCGCGAGGGCCAATAACCACGTTGAGTAGCAGCAAACATTAGCAACAAAACATGAAGCATACATGCAAATGCTCCAGTGATCATAAGAAAAATAATTATAAAAAAAAACTGCAAGATGCTTCCTTCTGGCCAAGCAGCAGCAGCAACTGGAAAGAGCTTTTTGCAATTCAGACCAACATAAAATTTGAAAAATGAACAAAGAGATCTGTGTCCAGCCGAAAGAAAAAGCAATTTGCCAAAGAGAAGCCCAGTATCACAAAGTTGTCTCGCACTAGTGGTTAATGAACACACCTCTAGATGCTAACATCTCCAACAAGAAGGCTTGTGCAGTGCAGGACGTGGGGGATGGGATGTTATTCATTTTCGTGTACAATGTACAAACTAATGAAATACTTGATTTGGGAGTGGAAGCAAGTGCACTGTGAGATGTATACTTGGGGAAACTATATGGATGCAAAGAGCTTACAAGAACAGCTTGTGCACCAAGAGCTAATGCCTTGAAAACATCAGTTCCCCTCCGCACGCCGCCATCAAAAAGAACAGGAACTTTACCACCAACAGCATGGATCACCTGCGAAAACAGGAAAATGTGAACACTAGTACTTTTTTGAAGAGGTACATTCCATTTGCTGATTAAATTCATCTAGCCAAGGTCCATAGGAATAATTTAATGCATTCCTAAGAGAAAGTTCCACTGTGGATGCAGAATACATGCTGACATATATATTCTTGTCCATTGCTTTTTAGTTCCGAAAAAAGCCATAAGCTTGACTTGTAAAAACCTTAGGGCAGAGTTTCAATAGACATGCCTATCTGGGAACAGGAACTGGCTGTGGTCCATCACTGAACACATGCAGTCAAATCAGTCAGCTCCACTATGTTCTTTGTTCATATTTTCATTGGCCAATTTCACTATCAAGTTCACACTTTGGAGCTTCAACGCTCATATACATTCTTGTTTCAACAATTCAAAAGTTGAAGCAATGTTTAAAAAGGCAAAATCAAGGGTCACCTCAAGACAAGACAACTTCAAAAGCTCCAAGGAATAGTGTAAAATACCAAACTCCTAAAAGGCAAACATAATATTAGGTCTTCCACATCTGCGCTAAAGGTGCAACTTTTGCTCTCTTTCAGTTGAGGCTTCATGCATATGAGTTTGCGAATATTAGTAATAGATGGTTAGTAAGCTAGTGTTGGCAAAACTTAATCAAATGTGTAATTGAAAGGATAAGGAATGCTCTAATCTGAGATGTATCTTTGAAACCCATTAATTATATCTTCCAAAAACAACAAAGAGCTGCATATTGTGTCATGAACACAAATTAAAGTTTGTAATTTTATAACTATCACTTAGCATGGTTTTACCTGGATGAATTTTAAGTTTGCATGCTTAGAGCTAAAATCATCAACAAGTAGTTTAAAAATTATATTTGAATTTTTCAAGCTTTATTCGTAATTTTTATAATTATTCCATATTTTTTTCAATACATATGCAATTTAAGTATATTTATTACTATCACTTAGCATGGTTTTACCTGGATGAATTTTAAGTTTGCATGCTTAGAGCTAAAATCATCAACAAGTAGTTTAAAAAATATTTTTGAATTTTTCAAGCTTTATTCGTAATTTTTATAATTATTCCATATTTTTTTCAATACATATGCAATTTAAGTATATTTATTATCAAAAGATAAAATTCCAAAGAGGCCCGCCTTCTAAAAATCAAGTGTGGGAAGTTCATTTTTTTTTTTTTTAAACCAATGCTTTTTTATTCAAAATTATTTAGCAAAAAATTATTTGGTCCATAATCTTATATTTGTGAAGTGTTTCATTCCCTAATTTCTAGTTTGTTCAGCGTCTTCAGACATAAACACAAACATTCTAGTGTCCAACTGTTCCTGCATCCTACTGCAATTCTGGGAGTCAAAACTTTAAAAAAAAAATGAATAAATAAATAAATAACAGAAAAGTAAATTTCTGCTCCCCATGATGGTACTATCTTGCATAAAAGGTTGGAAAATGCTGAAGGCTACAGGCCTGTCACCTGTTCAGGCTCGTGGTGCCTAGCATTGCTCCAAAAAGGTCACTAAATAACACAGCCATCAGCCTTTGATGGTGCATACAGAGCTTCTTATCGACATGTTAGTCTACATGATAAGCATGAAAGTAGAAAAACCTCTTCTAAAGCAGAAATAGTGGCTGGAACATAATCTAGTTGGCGAGCTCCATGATTGGAGACAATAATCCCATCAAATCCTACTTCCACAGCCTTTATAGCTGCAAAAGAAAATGGAACATAAATCATCGGAAACAGAAAAAAAAATAGAAAAAAATTGTTTTTTCAGGCTTGAATATCTCATCAACTACTAAGACCATGAATGAGCCAGAAATTCAAGGAAGTTGCTGAAAGGCATATATATATATATATATATATAAATTATTGACATAGAATTTTTGTTTATTTATTTTTTCTATTGTCCCCAAGGGGGCGCTCCAACAGTTTAAGCATAAGACATCTATGCTAGAGGTCTTAGATTCAAACTGCAGAAAAGGATGGCTAGAGGTTACCCCCAATTGCGTAGCTCAAGCCCAGTGGGCCTCCATGAAAAATAAAAGTTATTTTAAATTGTGAAATCCAGTGCAAAAATTTTTTATTAACACAAAGGACTTCTATGCTTAATTGTTCAACATCTCGAGGTATTCGAAAGCTATTACCCTAAATTCAAATGTGAAGAAAAATCCTCTTAGAAAGCATAAATAAGGATCAAAATAGCTTTTGCACCATTGCACGTAGCTCTTCTAAAGATAACTCAAATTTTAATAAAAAATGTAAAGAGAAATTTTAGTTCAACTAATAAAAGCACTGGTGATTCTTTCTTTCTAATGTTCGAAAAGCAATGACAAGATTCAACTATTAAAAAATTAATCACAATTTTACCATCTTCTTGAGTAAGCACCCCCTTGAGCAGAATTGGCAACTTCGTAATTGATCTTAACCAACCTATGTCCTGCAAAGGTGGTGATGCTATCAATATAATAGCAAATCATCCTAGACCATGCAAAATTTTTTAACATGTTCTATTTGTGAAAACCGTCACTCAAGCTGAAAGCCAGCCAAAACAAACACTAAAGAAGTACAGTTAATGCAATATTAGTTAGACCTCCCAACACAAAGTAGCATCGAAGTGTGCAGATGCGAAAGCTTCAACATCTGAACCTTTATCCTGCAATAGTTTACAAAATGGAGAGAACACACACTTCCATTAATACATACATTTAATAGGCACAAACATGAAAACACTTGTGCATGTGTGCATGCATCTTTGTGTGAATGCATCTGTTTGTACGTGTTTCCACAGAATGTACATAGGAAGAAAAGATGATAGAAGGTAAACATCTCTTCTCAGGTTGAAATGTACTCTGACCACAGTATTAGAGGTTGCTGTGGATATTAATTCATGCATTTTTGAGAAATACTCAAGAAGTTAATTTTCATACAGCATGATTAATTTGATTATCTAAAAGTGAAGATTCTCAATTACAGGGAGAGAGCTTCTATCTATCTTGCCTTCGAGCCATGTAAGCACCACTCTGATTAAACCCATGGTCAATTTTGAAATGAGGAGCAAATATTTTGTAGCAGTGAAGCCCAATTCCATCATTGAATTGTCGGGGTATAATTCATATAACTCTTATTGATGATGGGTAATTGCTTGCATAATTCATATAAATTTTTTCTAGTTGACATGCCTCTCATGGCAAGGAACCTGATCGCCCGCATTTTTATGCATCACACTTTTTAGCCTCATAGGCAGGACAGTCTTATAAGTCTTACACATTTCTCTGGTAATGTTTAGCGAGGAAAAAAAAAAGAATAGATATGTTCTACTCACAGATACAACTTCACTGGATAAGAGACCTTCAAGATTCTTCAGCTGAGGTACAATCATTCTGCAAAAGTATTCAGTGTTACAACTTATAATTTAAATGTGATGCTTGAAGCTTATTGTGTCAATATGAACAAATAAGAAAAAGATGGCATAATTTTTTGAAAGATACTAAATACTGTTTTCTCTGAATAGAACATGAAAAAAGCAACTAAATGCATAAAATTGCTGAAACAAAAGAGAAATGTTATTTTGCCTGTTCTTTATATCAGCCTCCCTTCGACCAAGTCTAGGAGTGTCAGCAGTTAGAACAATAGCCTTATATCCATTTCTTTCAGCTCTCTGCACCATCTGGGCTGATATATCCCGCCTCTTATATACCTATTCACGAAGGGATACAAATTTACAAGTTTCAGTTCCTGTAAATGAGATCATTACAAGGAGGAGAAATAAACAATAAAAACCAGTATTTCAGTTGCAAAGAAAATTTGGAACTATAATAGCTCAAGAAGAATAAAATACATATAGTTGAAAGAAGCGAACAGCGTTGCAGCTGGAAGCAACCTCCTCCACAGTGCAGGTGGATGTGAAGGATAACACCTACAGTGAAATATTCTCAGCATTCAGGCATATAGACTAAGCCAATGAGCTCAATATTTGATACACTAATACCATTATGGTGTTACATGCAGCTGCTGCTCTGGCTGTTGCGACCTCTCCTGGAATTAATACAAACAAAAAGTGTAACTATGATTGTACCCAAATTTTAACTTAATTCTTTGGATCAGATTTATTAGACCTTCATGATGTGCTAATTTATGCATAGCTGTTGGGGCAATCATAATTGGTGCGGATATTTTGTAACCCAATACAGTAGTTGACATATCTATTCTGCTGATATCTATGAGAATTCTTGGATGAAACCTAAGAAGCCATAGCAAACTGATGGTAAATTGTGCACCCCATTTAAAGCATTAAGCATTAGGGGAACAAGAAGTTACGTGATTCTCTTAAATGCTTCCACATTTTCCTTCAAGGTGTATTGGTCCTCTGCACCCGCACTGTAGAAATCATAGTACATCTTTGGAAGGGCCTGCCGGGCCAATTCTTGGAACTCATTCACATTGACTGGTTCGGATGCCATTTATCCTGGAAAGATGGCAGTCAATATGTGTTTGAATTTCTTGTGAGTAAATGAATTTCAAGTGTGCAGCAGAAGCCAAATGTGTGATGAGTTGAGTGTTAGTGGGGAAGGTGTATAGTCAAATATGAAAATTCACTTCAAAGTTTCCAATCCCTTTGAAAATTTGTTTACACCATAAGATATTATAGACAAAGTGACTGAACAAGTACATTATACTAGAACCTGAAATGCCCTTCGCTGCGTTTGGGAGCATGGATTTCGGGCCTTGAATTTGGATTTGGATGTATTTGGAAAAAACTCAATACAATTTTGTATTACATTTTGTTTAAATCTACACAAATCCAAATCCAAGGTCTCTCCCAAACATAGGACTAATGATCAACAAATTATTTGTATGAGCTCCCCAGATAATTCCTTGTCCCCTCATAATCCCCACTGCATTTCTTTCATTTCTGAAAAAACAGCCATCATTAAGAGAATTATCTCCTCCTGTTTGGGGTTTAGAGTTAAGGCTTTGGATTTGGATTTGGATTTGTCTATGTTTGAACAAAATGCAATCCAAAATTTTATTGGATTTCATCCAAATCCACATAACTCTAAATCAAAGGCTCCCAAACACAGCCTTAGCGTCCCTACAAATTCACTCGAGTAAGGGGTTTGGGACAACTCAATTGGGAAGAAGAGTAGACCACGTGAATTAAAATGACAACCATATAGGTCATCCAGAACCAAAACATTGGAACAAGTTCTGCCAATGTTTGATCATACAGATTATTTGTCACTTTAAAAAGAAAAAAAAAAAAAAAAGTAGCTACGAAGAGTACCATAGAATTTTAATTTGTGTAAATTTGGACGAAACAAATCACGTAATTGCATTAAACTTTGTTCAAATCCAAACAAACCCAAACCCAAACCGCTTGAAACTCATACTCCAAAACACAACTCAATGGAATTCATCACTTCTTCCACCATCTTGAACAATCCAATTGGGTCATGGAATTAAGAACAAACTCCACTTTATTCCGAACATCACAAAAAGAAGATAGTTAGTTCGGTTCAAAAAGCCCAAATAGAGCTTTTTCTTTTTATGGGTTGCTCCTGGGGGTATCTCCTGCACAATCTCAACCCAATAGAAACCATTTTCTTCATTTTAAGCAAAACACTTGAAATCCAAAGTACTACAACTATGATCCAAAGGAGAAAAAGAAAAAAAAACATAAAACGCTTAGAGCAATCAGAAGAAGAGGAAAGATGATGAATGCTAAAGATTAAGAGAAGGACAATCTGTATCTTGTACCTGAATCAGCAACAAGTGAAAGTTCCACCCTTATCGAGAGAGAAAGGAGAGGAGAAAAAAATAAAATGAAATGAAAATGTGAATGCTCCTCCAATGGCTTCTTTCGGCAACTTGCTGTGTACTATGAGTAGGAGTGGTGTCAGCAGTGAAAGGGGTATAGTTGTAATGTGAAACGCCGCCTCGGTGCACGCCAAATGTCAACAGTGAAGAGGTTAGGACGACGTTGCTTTCAAAATGCTTCAAAACGGTACCGTCTTATAAGTTTTTGCGCGCCATGCGAAGTTTCTCGGTTTGTCGCCTGGTGTCTCGTGATAAGCCTAAATAATCCCGTTTTAAAATTTTGTTTACTAAAATAAAAGCACATAATTGCTGTCAATTTTATTTGGTTTTTAATTTTAAATTTTTTGTTTTGTTTTCCTAAACTTGCACACTGTCGATCCAGTTGAAATTAAAATATATATATATATATTAAAAAAGAAAATAAAAAGAATGAAGGAGTTGAATATTTGTTGGTTTCAAGGAAAATTAGAAAGAAAAAAAAAAAAAAAAAAAGAGATCAATAAGCAAATTTTTTATTTTACCCATTTTTAATATTTGTGTTTCTTAATTTTCAATCTTATCAAAAGAAATTTTCATTTAGAAAATATAATTAAAAAAATTACTTTTTGTTTTCTTTTCCTTCTTTTTTCGAAGCAAAACTCTTTATTCAAACCGACCATATATAGGTAGTGTTCAATTTCATGCTCTTTTTGTCACTTAAATTTGTTTTGGTTCTTAGTTTTAAAATTTTCAAACCTATCCTTCGGATATGAATCCTTTAAAAAAAAAAAAAAATTAGGGTAAGAGTTATTTACTTAAAAAGAAACCTCTTTTTAGGATTCAAAATATCACACACCTATCTTGAGATTTCAAAACTATCACAAATTTTTTCGAAATTTGCTGAAAATGCATAAACGTCCCCTAAAACTTATGTTTTTTGTAAAATTTAAGGAAAAACTTGTATTTTTTTTAGGCAAATCTTAGGGAAAGTTTCTAAAATTTTTGAAATCTCACGGAAGGTCTTTGGAATTATTGAAATCTCCTAGTAGATTTCTTGAATTTTTGAAATCTCGGATAAGCTTATTATTTTTTGTCAAATCTCATAAAGGTCAATCTCTTTTGCCTTTAATTTAGTAGTTGTGCTGCCAATCATCCGTACTCAACTGAGTTTGAGTTGTTGCATAAAATTGGAAATGGGCACAACAAGAACATGATTAACAAAATTCTTAGTCAAAGTGGGGGAAAGGCATCGTCAGATTACAACTGGAGATTGTTGAAATGCCTAATACTGCAACCTTGGTTCCGTTCCTTGACCATATTCTGCTCTGAACTCGTGCAAATACTTGCAGTTTTCGCCATAGTAGCATCTTCCTTTAGCATAGTACCGACACGGCTGCTGCTGCTTTTGCTGTTGTTTGTAGCTGCCCCACCCACGAGATGGACTACTATGCTTGTTGTAAACCCTTCCTACTGATTGCAGGGCAGTCCAACTCGGTGGAGGGAAATGACCTCGTCCCTGGGATGTGCTAAGCAATGGACAATGATTCGTGTTTATTAATGGATGCTTGTAAACTTGACTCGAGGGAGGATAATGACCTTGTCTCTGGGATGTCCTATAATGGTTCTTGTTTGCCAATGGCTGCCTCCCTGATGACACATTTTCTTTTTGACACAACAGAACCTTTTGGTACTGTTGAACCTGATGATTCTGATGTTGTTGTGCTGTTTGGAGTTGATTCTGTGGCTGCTGCTGTTGAGCTCCTTGGAGCTGCTTCTGCTGCTGCTGCTGCTGTTGAATTGTAGGTTTCCCCGGAACAACTGGCATGGCTGGCTTTGTTGGATTTGACCTGCTCTGACTAGATTCGGACTCGATCTTTCTGGCCGCCCTGAAGAGATGAATTAAGCATGAATGAATAGGAAAAGATGACTGATATAAGTTGAACATTAGAGTATGTCAGTGTTGGTTGACATCTAGTGGGTGATTGTGCGTGTAATATTTGGCTTTACACCATGCTTATACCCATTTGCCTGGAGCTTCTTCCTGGTTTCCTTTTCCTGTATACGTGCTTCTCTGTTTGCCCGAGCAGAAGTACCCCTGGAATGCTTTTCTAGCAACACTTTCTGCCTCTCCCCTTCATCTTCCCACTTCTGTGGTGAATAGCAAAAGGATCAATTCAGTTGTCATGACATCAAATGATAAATGGATAACATAGAAGGGAAACATCGTTTGTGGCACAAACCTGCCTCATTGTCTTCAACCTATAAAGGTTTCTTCCTTTGATGAGGAGGGGATGAAGAGGTGGGAGGGGCTTCTCCCCTTTGCTCCAGAGGACTTCTATCTGATCAGATGAACCAAAAAAGGACGCATTTGACACTAAGGTAAGGTACAAAATCTCTTGAATACATTATTTCTACTGCTTCTGCATAAAGCAGAATAAGAAACACATCCAACACCTCACATGGTGTCACAGTCCCACATTGGTTGTGTACTAAGGAGATCTTGGACTTAAAAGGATGGTTTGGACTCCAACTATGTGATTGCCGCCTTTTATAGGACAAACTCGTGAGCCCAATAGGCCAAAGCAAACAATACCTCACCAATTAGACCCAGTACTATAACATTTAATATCACTTATCAAAGCCACCTTGAAGGTACTATCATGTGGGCAGATCCTACGCAATAGAGGTATAAGCCACTTGCCACTCTTACGAGGGAGTTAGAGATTGGACGAGAGACCTTGAAGGTGAAGGTACTATCATGTGGGCAGATCTTATGCAGCAGAGGTAGAAGCCACTTGCCACTTTGACAAGGGCGTTAGAGATTGGACAAGAGAGAGGTACTATCATGTGGGCAGATCTTATGCAGCAGAGGTAGAAGCCACTTGCCACTCTGACAAGGGCGTTAGAGATTGGACAAGAGAGCCTACCACGGTCCCACATTTGGTGTGTACTAAGGAGATCTTAGGCTTATAAGGATGATTTGGACTTCAACCACGGTCCCAAATTTGATGTGTACTAAGAAGATCTTGGCCTTATAAGGATGATTTGGACTCCAACTATGTGAGGTGTCTTTTATTTGGACTCCTACGCAATAGAGGTATAAGCCACTTGCCACTCTTACGAGGGAGTTAGAGATTGGACGAGAGACCTTGAAGGTGAAGGTACTATCATGTGGGCAGATCTTATGCAGCAGAGGTAGAAGCCACTTGCCACTCCGACGAGGGCGTTAGAGATTGGACAAGAGAGCCTATCACGGTCCCACATTTGGTGTGTACTAAGGAGATCTTAGGCTTATAAGGATGATTTGGACTCCAACCACGGTCCCACATTTGATGTGTACTAAGGAGATCTTGGGCTTCTAAGGATGATTTAGACTCCAACTATGTGAGGTGTCTTTTATAGGACAAATCTGTGAGGTAGTAGGCCAACATAGACACAATATCTCATCGGAGTTGAGCCCAAGACCGTCACACATGGATATTTGAGCTTACAGAACTGGGGGTGCACCCAGTAGTTTACAGGGTGTTCAAAGACTAAATCTATTGAACAGATTGTGTACTCAGTATTAGATTGCACCGAGTTGAGAATACACCATAATCTTTTGCAGCTTTATTTCTCTGAATCAACAGTAGTTTGGCTATGGTAACATGAAAGAGCAAGAGCACGGTCTGTTTATGCTGCTTGTATATCTTCTTCTGTACATTAGTAAGATGGGTTTTACTATTTTTAGCTCACCGTGAATGTATGCTGTTGCTTGGCAGCACCATAACTATCTTTAACAATGCGGCCTGCAATAATCCTTGTACCGCAGGGAGGACCTGTGGCACTCCGGGATGCTATACTGAACCTGAGAACACCATAAACAGATGGGAAATATTGAAAACCAGGTTAGAAAAACATTAAGAATAGTCAGTAGCAGCAGTAACTTGTAACAGTTAAAACATTGCCATTATCTGTTAGTCCAGTAAACCCTCAAAATTTGGGATCATTAATGGGATTAAACCACAGCAATTCCAAGGTTCCCATCAACTAATGCACACAAATCATTGGATATAGCTCAAAATTTTGTAAAAAGGCAGCCTTAACCAGATAACAGTCCCCTCCCCCCCAAACGCCTGCCGCAAAGCAGACAAATCAACAGCTAGAATTCAAATTTTTATTAAAAGAACTGCCCTAACTGGCTGCCAAACCAAAATCATGCAGGAGGACTTACATTTCATAAACATTCTGTTCAAACATAACAACATCTCCTGTGCAAGAATCACCTGCATGAAACAGCACACTCTAATCCATAAAATTCATAGATTAAAGCATAGTTGACGATGATTATTTGTCTAGGGCTGTTGAAGTGAATTTTATCTTTGATGGTGAAACATTCAGCATCCAAAGACAATGTGCTTCTGGGCACCCAACCACTGTTGAATCTTGAATGAAGCATAACCCACAAATAAAGCTGGTATAGAAATCTATTCAAAGAGTCTAAATGGCATTTCAACTCCAAAGGAAAAATGAAATAGAATGCTTGCCTTTACAGTTCAATACAAAGCTGGACACTGGGTACTTGTTCTCTCCACCACCATTTACGATACTGAAATACAGAATGTAACTTAGAAGGAAAAACATCCAGGGTTCCATGAATGGTGAAAAGCCACATATTTATGCAAACTAATTGCACGCCACAAGAAAAAGAATTACTCTAGATGCTCCCTAATGCGCTGGATGAGAGTATCTTTGTTTCCTGTCAGCCTCAAACCATGCTTCCTTAGATAAATCTTGCATTCATCAACTTTAAGTTTCTCCAACAGACCAGCTGCCACCAATAATGACAGAATGACAGAACCTTATATACAAGGGATGATAACCCATGTTTACAGTCCGCAAATAATTGACGGTAAGCGTATTTATTTGATCCCTCTCTTAGTTTTAAAAGAAAAAATGTTCGATTTTAATATGGGAAATTCATATTCAAAAATATAGAACAACGAAATTTCTTCTACATTCTTGAACCATTCGGGAAAATGGACATGACCATGTGTTTCTGTGATTTTCAGAACTATTTCTTCACTTCAATAATATTCAGGTAAAATGAAAATAATTTGTGATGCCTAAGACTCTGCATAGATTTTAGATTTTGGATTTGGGTTTGTATTGATTTAAATCAAACTCAATATAATTTTTTACCGTATTTTGTTTAAAATCATGTAAACCTAAATTTAAGGTCTGCTCCAAGTTACAAAACATCGAGGCTTCGAGCATAGGGTAGGGAAGAAATTTAGAAAGAAGAAAATCTTTAGAAGGCATTATCTACTAACCTTCAATGGATTTTTCAACTTTCTCAAAAGTTTTCTCATCTTTCTCATCAAGATCAAGCCCTATTACTTCCACTTCACCTGAGCCTTCGCCACCACCCAAATCTATGCCCTTAGGCGCACTGCATATCCAAAAAGCCCCAAACAAAGTTTAAAAAGAAAAATTCGAAATTAATCCAACATACCTAGACATAGTTTATTAGCGTTAAATCACAGTAGATTGAAATCCGATTGAAATCATGAACTTCCACATATAATGGACTGACCGAGACTTCGTCTTCTTCTTGATTGAGAGATCTGAAGGCGGAGCGAGGGTTTCCTCAAGAATGTCAAATGTTGGGTCATCTTCCGAGTCGTCAGAAAAATCTTCATCGGGGTCGGATCCTTCGTATTCAGAGTATTCCTCTTCTTCATCTTTACCTTGAAGAACGTGCTGCTCGGAGACCGCCATTGATGCTTTTTCGCCTGCTTCTAAAGAGCTACAATACACAAGGAGATTGAGCTCTTGGCTTTGCGGAAATGCTTCGTGTTATGGGATTTAAGCCGATGAAAATGCGACCGTTGCATAGACACTAGAGAGGACGATGGACGAAGTTTAAATTTGAAAATATAAAATAAAGAAATTTTACCAAAACAAGACCAAAGATGGATTGATAAAAATAAATTAAAAAAAATTGCGCAAAATACCTAACGGATCTTTTGAACCTTTCCAAAAAAAAAATAAAAATCCCATGTAGCTGCATAAGGTTTTAAAAATTTTACAAACTCCTTGATATTTAATTTGTGTGCTCGTCGAAAATAATTTTCTTTTTGTTCAATATAAATGCATATTTGTATTTTTTTTGAAAATTTTTAAGGAAAGTTTAAACCTCAAAAGAGATTTTTAAATTTTCTAAATTTAAGGAAAGTTAGTATTTTTTATTTTTTTTATTTTATCATATATTAATTACAAGCTTATTTTTTGCTTTTTTTTTTTTAAAAAAAAAAAAGGACAAATTGATCATTTCATATAAAAAGAATGGGGTAAATTTGTATCTGATATTGTGGTCCACCTCTTTCCTGGATCTCACATACGCGAGAGCTTTATGCACTGAGCCACCCTTTTTTATTGTTTAACCAAAGATCAAACACATTTTAAAATGATGATGTGGGTTGATGATAATGAAATAGGTCTTATAGGGTATGCCAAATTATTTTTTTTCAAACAGTTAGTTCCCAAAGTGGAAATTTGGAGATTTGTCAAGTATAGGTTGAAGTGGATTTGTTAATTATGCCTATGTCAGAGGTGTAAGGATAGAGCTAACGAGAGAATTGTAGAAATCGTAATTGAAGAAGAGAAAGAAAATGAGGAAGTGAGTAGAAATAAGTTAGAAGAGAAAGAGAGGGATAGGAAAGATAGAGATAAATAAGTAGAGGATATTAGAAAGAGAAATACAGAGATAAGGTGGTGCAAGGGTTAAAGTAATAGCTGCTTATCATGTTGTATGAGTTTCTTCACAATTAAAATTAGACCCAAATTAATATCCTCTTCAAGTCAAACTTATAGTTACAATTGATCTCAAATTTTGGCCAAAACATAACTATTATAAATTCTATTATACAAATCTTAAATTCAAAACATAAAGATCTAAAGATAAATTGGAATCACTTCTAAACAGTTGACTCTCATACTGTACTCAATGATTGTATACCTTATTGCTTGGTGACTAGGCAACCTTCCAAATGACTATTGTGCGGCCTCTACTGCATGAGTGACTACTTGTGATTCTTAAGTAGCCTAAGTGATAAGCAATTTGGCTAAACCTTGTAATTTAGTGTTGCTTTGATGGGTTAGGGAAAAATTGCCTAGGATATAAATATGCAAGTAGCACTTGTTAGGAATTAAATATGATGATTTTATATTTTAATTCCTTAAATAACTTGTGCCTCGTTGAGATGATGTTTGACTTTATGTCTTGTCTATGCGATCCTTCATTTAGCCACTATAATAATTAAGTGACAAGTGGTTCGCCTTACTCAACGACTTCTCGTGGTAATTCCTTGGACGATTGTAACCATACGATAAACTGGTGCATACAAATGATATAAACGGATACATGAAAAATAAATAAATTTAGGGTGATAATGATGTTTTTTGGAGTGTCAATAACACATACAGTGCTAGACCCACATATATCTTAATAGGGTACGTGATCCCACTAAAATTTTGAAAATAATGAAAAGATTTTGAAAAATCAAGGTAATATCTCCACTAAAAATACTTATTTACCCTTACCCTCAAAGGCAATAAATAGAAAAGATGAGAACTTTACCATAAACATGATATTTAAAACAATTATTACTTAAATGAAAATGTACATGTTATTTAATAACTTGTCTTTAAAAATATGAAAAAAATATATATTTAATTTTTATTAAAGGAAAATTATTAATTTATAATTAAAAATGGTATGTGTTGCTATCAGCACTCTAAAAAATATTGTTGCCACTCCATATTTGTTTTTTTATGCATTAAAATGATAATTTTACCCTTTAAATTTCACCCGGGGAAGTGGGAATGGAAAAAGAAAATACAAATTCCTCATTTCCCTGTGAAAATAAAGTGGCAAATTTTTCTTTTAACACAAACAAGATGACATGTGATATAAGAGAATTTATTAATGATAATAAATATTCTTCAAATGGCTCAATCATTGAGTTTTATTTTGCACTAAGTGGAAGCATTTTGGCATTTCACTTGAGCATTTACTCATAAGAGGAAGGCTTCTCATAGAAAAGATCAAATTAGCTTAAGTGCGGTGCAAGATTTACACTTAAGTAAGATTTATAAAGACTAAAAACTTTAGGGCATTAATACAATTAAATTGTCCCCTAAGTGGACATTTCAATAGTTAGAGATTGGAGTCATATATCAAAGATTTTAGTTTAATCTTTGAAAAGAATGGAAAGAAACACTTGACAGAAGATAGAAGAGTCCATCATCTTTTGAAAAGTTCAAATCGAATGAGCTTTTGTTGTATGAAGAATAATATATAATGACTTAATAGATAAGTTTATTAGGGAGGTAATATAATTTAGATAATACTTTTTGTAAGTCAAAAATGTCATTGCGCAATAATTAGAACATTTACAAGGAATAAATGGGTAAATCGTAAAAGTACATAAACCCCCATACAAGTTAGAAAATGGTTTATTTGTTAAAATTTTACCTAAAATAATTTACGGATAGTTTTTTTTTTGCCTTATACAAATATTTATCATAAATATTTTATAAAATTATATAACAACAACAACAACAAAACCAAGCCTTAGTCCCACTAAGTGGGGTCGGCTATATGAATTATTTTCCACCAATTTATGCGATCATGGACCATTTCTTTTGATAGATTCAAGGATATTAAATCCTTACTCATTATTTCCTCCTAAGTTGTTTAAGGTCTACCCCTACCCTTTCTACTACCCCCCACAGTAACTAAGTCACTCTTTCTCACAGGTGCGCTATAAGGCCTACGTTGCAAGTGTCCATACTATAACGACCTGCTTAATTAAATGGTTTTTTTTTTCTACTGTAATAATTATCATACTCTGATACCATAATATTATCTTAAGCAGCGAGAAGCATAATCATATAAACAAAACCTAAACCATTGTATACAATACCAGAGTTCTGAAATGTTTTGCAAAATACACAACATAACTATATCCCAAAATTTGCCCTCAACTAGCTAGGGTAATACAAAAATGCTCCCAAAAATGATATTCACTCTCTGTCAGGGCACTACTGAAACTCTTCTATTTGCGAGCCTGATTTGCTCGCCTACCTAGATCACTTGAAAAATATATCAACACTGGGATGAGCCAACGCTCAGTAAGAGAAAATATGCTATTACTAGAGTGTGGCAAATGAGCTACTATATATCATGAAATCTGTTTCATATAAACATGAATAACTGAGTACAAAAGTATAGTACAAATAATAAAACACACCACCCCTTTTCCCTATTGCTTAACATATCAGTATTATGGTTATAATTCAAAATACTTCTAGTGTATATAGTAGGATCCCTGTTTCTGTAAATCAATACGTAAGTAATAATAACTGAAACTGTTCCCTGTGGCTATCTGTATCATGACATGCCGCTCATAACGAGGTTGTGCGGCCCGTAGGCTGGATTTACCCTGGCTGGCCAACCAGGAATAAATCACTGAACTCCGTCAGTCGACCTGCCCACCTCGACCCATATCTAGATGGGGAGCCTAACCTCTTCAAGGGCCTAGGTGGTCGACCGTACCACGTATATCTGAATAGGTGGTTGCACTTATATAGTAACATAGTATCTGTAGCAACGGTACCGTGCTCAGTAGCTATAAGTCCAACAGGGTCTGATATCATATAATATATTTCTATATACATGTCTATCTGATTTACCATGATTCTAAAGTACTGAAATAATTATGATACTGCATAACGTACTGAAATCTAAATAATCATAACATGGAATTGCATATTCGTAATACTGGAATTCGTGTTATCATGGTACTGAAATTCATAAGATCATGGTACTGAAATATCGTAAAATCATGGTATTGAAATGCATATAATCATAATACTGAAATTTGTAAAATCATGAAACTAAATTCATAAGCATATCCCCATACCACATACATAATCATAAGCCACACCATACTAAAATACATAATTTTTGTAAATAAATAAACTGCATAATATTCAGAACTTTCCTAACATAGCATATTTCCCTTACCTTATCTCTGAAAAGCCCCTACTGTACTCTAGCCTAATACCTGCAAGGCCTCCTACAAAACACCTTGAAACCAATATTTTCCAGAACTAAACATCAGTATTTTTCTGCTTGTATCATTTCCTATAACTGCCACAAGGCCAAAAGGAGACTAAAAGGTCTTACCCTGAATTTGGGATGATTTTCAACTCCGATTTCCTGACGATCCGCTCCGATAGATGCATGGAGAACTTCTTCAGGAGTGTCGTGGTAGCCTTGGATCGTCGATCCGGCGACCGGTGGGACTGAAAATGAAGAGAGAAGGGAGAGGGAGTCGTAGGAGAGAGAGATGAGAGAGAGAGAGGGCGGCGAGTGAATGACAAAAATCCCGGGTTTCCACTATTTATAGGACCGGGTTCGTCAACGAGACATGTCACTTCGTCGACGAGCCCTTCACAAAATTCGTCGATGAAGCCCTGTGTTCGTCGAAAAAATTCAAAGAAACCCGAACCGTCTCTCGGTATTTTCTCATCGACGAAGCCCTGTGTTCGTCGACGAAATTCTGAAGACCTTCATCGATGAGACCTTGTGTTCGTCGACGAAGCCTGGCAAAATTCTGAAATTTTGATTATTTAATATTATCTCCAAAATGCAATGTCGTCAACGAAGTCTACGGTCTCCTTCTATTTCTTGTTCTATTTTCTCTCCCTCTAATATTAAAACGCTATTATTCTTTGGGTTTCTACACATACCATCTGAGTCGTCCCTCCCTTATCTTATCTTCTATAGAAGCTACACCTAACTTACCATGAATATGTTCATTCCTTAATTTATCTTTCAATGTTATACCACTCATCCATCTAAGCATCCTCATCTCGGCAACTTTTACCTTTTGGATATTATGTTTCTTTGTTACCCAACATTTTGATACATATAGCATAGCTGATCTTATAGCTGTCCTATAAAACTTCCCTTTCAATTTTAAGGGTATTCTACGATCACGTGAATACTTGAAGCACTTCTCCATTTTACCCAACCTGTTTTAACTTTATGCATTACATCATCTTTAATTTCTCCTTCAACTTGCATAATAGATCCAAGGTATCGAAATCTACAAGTGTTATTTATTTCTTCATCATCAAGTTTAACTTTGTCTCCAATATTCCTCCTATCATTGCTAAAATTATATTTCATATATTCAGTTTTATTTTTACTTATCTTAAAGCCTCTAGATTCCAAAACTTCTCTCCATAATTCTAACTTAGCCTCTACTCCATCCTTAGTTTCCTCAATTAATACAATATCATCTACAAACAACATACACCATAGAACCTCCTTTTGAATACTCTTAATCAATTGGTCCATCACTAAAGCAAAAAGATAAGGACTCAAAGCAAATCCTTGATGTACACCTATGGTAATTGAAAATTCTCTAGTTTCTCTATCTATAGTCTTTACACTAGTCATTATTTCATCGTACATATCCTTAATGACATCGGTATACCTACAATATACACCTTTTTTTTCTAAAACCTACCATAGTACTTCCCTAGGTATCCTATCATATGCTTTCTCAAGGTCAATAAATATCATATGCAAGTCCCTCTTCTTTTCCCTAAACTTTTCCGTTAATCTTCTTAGAAGATAAATAGCTTCTCTGGCAGATCTCCCAGGGATAAAACCAAATTGATTTTCTGAGATTTTCACTTCTAACCTTAATTTTTGTTCAACTACTCTTTCCCATAGTTTCATCGTATGACTCATAAGTTTAATTCCACGATAGTTATTACAATCTTGAATATCTCCTTTATTTTTGTATATAGGTATTAAAGTACTTTTCCTCCATTCATCTGACATTTTTTTAGTTTTTACAATTGTATTAAATAAATTAGTCAACTATATAATTCCATTATCACCCAAGCATTTCCAAACTTCAATTGGGATGTTATCCAGTCCCATAGCTTTCCCGTTTTTCATCTTTTTTAGTGCAAACTTAACTTCGTTAACTCTAATTTTGTGAATAAATCTTATATTTTTAGTCTTTTCCTTATTTGACAATTCTAAATTTAAGCCTTTTATTTGGTTTTCGTTAATTAACTTACTAAAGTAACTTCGTCATCTTTCTTTAATATCTTCGTCCTTAACTAAGACAATATCATCCTCACTTTTTATACATTTTACATTTCCGAAGTCTTTGTTCTTCATTTCTCTAACTTAGCAAGTTTAAATATATTTTTTCCCCCTTCTTTTGTACCTAATCTATCATACAAACTATTAAATGATCTATATTTAGCTTTACTAAAGGTCCTTTTTGCATCTTTTCTTGCCTCCTTATATTTTTCAAAGTTATCTCTGTTTCTACATTTTTACCATGTTTTATACCAAATTCTTTTTATCTTTATGATTTTTTGTACATCTTTATCTCACCACCAACTTTCTTCGATATTTGAGAATCTTCCCCTTAATTCACCTAAAATCTCTTTTGCTATCTTTTTAATAGAGCTTGCTAATCTATTCCAAAGAGTATTTGAATCTATCCCATCCTCTAAGGTCCAATCCCCATCTTTGATCATTTTATCTTTAAATTTTATTATATTTTCTCCTTTTAGGTTCCACCATCTAGTTCTCCTACACTGGTTTATTTTATCATTTTTCTTCCATTTTTTAATGCATATATCTAACACTAAGACTCTATGTTGTGTGGTTAGACTTTCACTTGAAATAACTTTACAATCCTTGCATGATAAACGATCTACCCTCCTAGTAAAAAAAAAAAATCTATTTGACTTCTATTTTGTCCACTTTTAAAGGTTATTAAGTGTTCTTCTCTCTTCTTAAAGCAAGTATTCATTATACTAAAATCATATGACATAGCAAAGTTTAAGATCATCTCCCCAGACTCATTTTTGTTTCCACATCCATATCCTATATGTATCCTCTCATAATTTTTATTATCTCCTCCAACGTGTCCATTCAGATTTCCTTCTATAAATATTTTCAGTCCCTCGTATGCCTTGTATAATACTATCCATATCTTTCCAAAATTGTCTCTTAAGATTTTTTGCTAAGCCAACTTGAGGAACATAAGTACTAATGATATTTATTATCTCTTGTCCTAATACCATCTTGATTTTTATAATTCTATCTCTTACTCTAGTTACATCCACAACACTATCTTTTAAGTTTTTGTTTATAATAATGCATACTCCATTCTTATGTTTTTCTTTTCCAGTGTAACAAAATTTAAAACTTGATTTATCGATTTCTCTAACTTTCTCCCCTACCCACTTAGTTTCTTGAAGGCAAATTATATTAATTTTTCTTCTAATCATTGTATCCACAATTTCCATGTTTTTACCCGTAAGTGTCCCTATATTCTAAGTTGGTAATCTAATCCTAGTTTCCTGAACTAATTACCTTTTGATTAATGTGTACTAATTTTTTACTAAATTGGAGATCTTTTCATTGTTGATCAGTTAGAGATCTTTTTTTTTTTTTTTTTTATTACATAAGAACTCCAGCCACCAACAAGCCTTTCAAATCTCTTGGTGCGACACCAAATCTACGGATCAGCATCCTCTATCCCCAGGTCTCGCTGATCAGAGTAAAGTCTGGAATACGGCACCAAACCTATGGATCAGAGTCCTCTGCCCCCAGGTCTCGTTGATCAGGGTAAAGTCCGAAATACGGACACAACTTTTGTGCATCAGTTGAACATTCGGCCAACCCGACCCCTAGGATACACCTCCATTACCATCCACAGTTCCCGTTGGCTCACAGAAAACTTTCACCATCCACGGTCCCCACTGACTCACAAAGCGAACTCTCACCATCCACAGTCCCCGGCTCACAGACTAAACTCTCACCATCCACAGATCTCTTTTCTTTAGAGTCTCCATCGACTAGTTCTCATAGAATATTCTATTATTATGTAGTGACCTGAAAAATAATATTATTTTAATAATAAGAGGGAGAGAAATAGAAATAGAAACAGAAGGAGGTCGTAGACTTCGTCGACGACATTGCATTTTGGGGGATAACAATAGTTTCAAGGAAATTGCCAGGACTCGTCGACGAGTGCATAAGAAAATTTGTCGACAAATACAAGGCTTCGTCGACGAGAAAATACCGAGCGAGGAATGGTCCGCTCTGAATTTTGTTGACGAATATAGGGCCTCATCGATGAATTTAAGGAAGGACTCGTCGATGAGGTGACGTGTCTCGTCGACGAATCTGACCCTATAAATAGCTAAAAATTCGATTTTTATTCACTTTTAACACTCCTCTCTCTCTCTCTCTCTCTTTTCTCTCTCTCTCCTACGTCTCTCTCTTTCACTTCTCTCTTCGATTTTGGCCCCGCCAATCGCCCGATCAAAGATTTGAGGTTACCACGACGCTCCTGGAGAAATTCTTTATGAGTTTTCCGGAGCGGATCATTGGGCAAACGAAGTTGGAAATCATCCCTAAGTTGAGGTAAGGCTTTTTAAGCCAAATTTGATCTTATGGTAGTTATAAGAAATGATGTATGTATGAAAATACTGAAGTTTAATACTGAGAGTTTCAAGTTTCAGGGTATTGATCAGGAAATCCTGTGGGGGTCAGGCTAGGACTGGGCTATGGAATGATTTGCTGGTGTACAAGCCGAGTTATGATAAAATGTGTAATATCGGCATACGGGCCGATGATTTTCATGATACACGTATATATGCAAAATTATCAATTGATGTGAAAATAAATGATATGCGATATCTATGTATCACAGTTTTTAGTATATGTTATATGATATCAAAACCTTGTTAGTTTGGTTTTGTAACGACCTGCTCCTTTTTCACATATATATTTTTTTTAATAAATAAATTATCATCACATTATACATTCCAACTCAGCAGGTCACAATCCACCTGGGCCCGTGGGCACCAGGGATATATCAAAACATAAAGCAGAAGCCCTAGCAGCAAAAAATATACAAACATGTACATCTCAATACCATATACCACAATATACCAGAGTTACTACAATCACTGTATTTTCATATATACATCCCAAAAATAAAACCTAGGGACATTTCCCACAAAATCTAACTGTCCCTACAAAACTTACCCTTCAAAAAGGGCAGATAGACCGTACTATATCAACAGGGCTTTTCCCACTCTCTTATCCGGGGCTCCTGAAAAGTTAATAAGATTTAGGGGTGAGACACATCTCAGTAAGGGAAATAAACTAATACCAGTGTGTGGCAACATGAGTATTATGTGTTCTACATATACCATACATAACTTATTCAATACTGTTTATCAAATCTGGGAAAACATACATATATATCAACACATAACAGAATATACTGCATTTTCATAAACATATCTCATCTCATACAATAATAATAACATAAAATAATCCTGGTAGGTTAGCTGACTGTTGTCATGTATTACCCCCACATGACTAGGTTGTGTGGCCCGAAGGCAGGACCTGACAATGGTTGGCCGACCACTATCAAGTCAAACAGTAGTCTGTAGGTCCGATAGGTCTACCCAGACTGGTCCGTACACCAGGGGCAATAACAGCACACTTCTTGAAAATAACCACATTGACCATCCAATCTCACACCACTCCGTACAGCGACGTTAACACATATATCATGATCACGAGGACCATGGACACATAGCAACGGTACCGTGCAAGTGCTAGCCTAGACCAAGCCAACCAGGTTCTAATATCATATACATATACTAAAATCGTGATACATGAATATCTCATATCAATAATTATCAAATCAATCATATCATTTCTCACATATACATATTTCATGAAAATCATCGGCCTGTACGCCAGAATTACACATTTTATCAAAGTTCGGCCCGTACGCCGGCAAATCACATAGCTTGGCCCGTACGTCGGCAAATCATATAGCTCGACCCATACGTCGGCAAATCACATAGCACAGCCCGTATCCTAGCAAATCTCATCCACATAGCACGGCCCGTACGCCAGCAAATCACATATATATATATATATATATATATAAATATCTCGGCCCGTACGCCGGTTTTCCATCATAGAAATCCATATCGTCCCTATTCCCAGAAAACAGTATTTCACAACATTTTTATACTCATGCCATACTAAACAAATTTTCCACGTATTCAACATATCATCATTTAAACAGTATTTTCCAAATATAAATCATATATATAAATATATTTATTTTTCCTAAAACCAGATGCTACATATATATACATGCATTTTCTCAAAACAAAACTAGCTTAGTTTATCCCCTTACCTGATTCCTAAAAAGCCCCTAAGAAAATCTTTCCCGTACCCACAAGGTTCTCAACTCAACACCCTGAAAATGAAAACTCGTAGAATTAAAGTTCAGTATTTTCATATATACAATATTTTCTATAATTACCACTAAGTCAAATTCGGCTTAAAAAGTCTTACCTCAACTTAGGGATGATTCCCAACGTTCCCAATCAACACCCCTGGAAATGAAAATTTTCATTATTAAAGTTCAGTATTTTTAAGCGTATATCACTTTCTTCAACTGTCAAAAATCCAAATATTGAATATAAAGTCTTACCTTGGATTTAGGATGAAATCTAACTTTATTTCCCTGACGATCTGCTCCGGCAGACTTGTAGAAAACTTCGTCAGGAGTGTCGTGGTGGTTTCGGTTTGTCGATCCGGCGTAAAACTAGCCCGGAATCGAAGAGAGAGAGAGTCGTAGGAGAGAGAGTGTGTGAGAGAGTGCACTACGCACACCAAAAATCCAATTCAAATTGGATTTTGACTTTCAAAGCTTCTTGAAGAAGCTTGAGTTATTTTTTATATATATATATATATATATATATATATATATTAATATCATAGAAATCATTAATTAAAGTAAAGCTTCTTGAAGAAGCTTTCACATTCACACTTTATATATATACCTTTAACCTATATATTAAATGTATATCTTAATAACTTACTTATACACACACACACACACACACACACACACACACACACACACACACATATATATATATATATACATGCTTCAATATTTATATATATATATATATTCCTTATCATACTATTCATTTTACTTGTTAATTTAATTAATTTATTTTATTTTATTATTATTTTATTTTTTAAAATTTTATTTTTCCCAGTTACTACAGGTTTAGGCTAGCACTTGCACGGTACCGTTGCTATGTGTCCATGGTCTTCGTGATTATGATATTTGTGTTAACGCTACTATACGAAGTGGTGTGAGATTGGATGGTCGATGTGGTTTTAAGAAATGTGTGATCGCCCCTGGTGTACGGACCAGGTCTGGTGGACCCATCGGACTTACAGACTATATGATTGACTTGACAGTGGTCGGTCAACAATTTTCAAGTCCCACCTTCGGGCCACACAACCCAGTCATGAAGGGGTAATACATGACAACAGTTAGCTAACCTATCGGGAATGTTTTATGTTATTATTATTATATGAGATGAGATTTGTTTATGAAAATGCAATATGTTCTACCATGATTTGATATATGTATGTTTTCCCAGATTTGACAAAATAGTTACTGAATATATTATGTATGGTATATGTAGAACGCGAAATACTCATGTTGCCACACACTGGTATTAGTTTATTTCCCTTACTGAGAGGTGTCTCACTCCAAAATTTTATAAACTTTTCAGGAGCCTCAGATAGGAGAGCGGGAAAAGCCCCGCTGATCTAGTACTGTGTATCTGCCCTTTTTGAAGGGTAAGTTTTGTAGAGATAGTTAGATTTTTGTGGAAAATGTCCATAGGTCTTATTTTTGAGATGTATATATATGGAAAAATAGTGGATGTAGTGACTCTGGTATTAATTGTAATATGATGGATGTTTTGTATTTACAATGTTGTGAATATATGTTTCCTATTGCTTAGGCTTCTGTTATGTGTTCTGATGTATCCCTGGTACCCACGGGTCCAGGTGGATTATGATATGCCGCAATTTATGCTGTTAATTTTATTGTTGAAAAAAAATTGTGGAAATTAAGCAGGTCGTCACAGTGTGATATCAGAGCTTAGGTTGTTAGGTTCTATAGACTCTAGAATGCAGCGGAAACGATACCAGAGTCTAGGAAAAAATTTAAGGTTGTTCTACAGTCTAGAGGCATAACTTCCGTGGTAGTTTCTGTGTTTTTCCTAGGGTGACGATTTCAGGAAAATCATAGTAATCTATTGTCAGGTTGTGTTCCTAGAATGTAGGACTGGGGGATTAGGAATGAGTTAGAAATGTCGAGATAAGTGGTGAGGGTATGATTACTGAGTTGCAATTGCTAAATTTTCAGGATGGATCCAGAAGGAAATAGTGCCCATGCGAGTGGCAGTGATGGAGCAGGACCATCAGGTGCGGCTGGGACCGACTCTGATGCGGTATTACGTAGCGTGACTTAGCAGGTTATGGCTGAGATCGCTAGAAGCTCGAGGGAGCAGAGTGGTCCATTTGCAAGTCATGGGTGCGCTATCGAGAAGTTTATGAAGATGAATCCTCCGACATTCTCAGGAGGAGTTAATCTGGTAGCCGCCGAGAACTGGATGCAGGAGACCGAGAAGGTCTTGGCCGTGTTACAGTGTACTGAGGAACATAGAGTCCTCTTCGCCACCTATAGATTAACGGGAGAGGCCGAGAAATGGTGGACTGCGGTGAGGCTATTGGAGCAGTAGAGGGTGACTCTGATAACTATGACTTGAGATCGGTTTAAAGAATTGTTCTTCGATAGATATTTTCCAGCTACTGTCAGGGAGGCTAAGGTAGAAGAGTTCCTGAGTCTGAAGTAGGGACAGCTATCTGTACAGTAGTATACGGCACATTTTATCGAACTCTCTCGTTTCGCCCCATACATTGTTCCTAATGAAGTGAGGAAAGCCAGGCAGCTTGAGAGAGGTTTGAGACGGAGCATATTCAAGTAGGTGGTAGTGCTGCGGATCCAAGACTTTGCTGAGTTAGTCGATAGGGTAGCCTTGGCGAAGATTGGTGAGCATCTTGATGTAGAGGAGCAGGGATAGAGGAAGAGATCTGCCTCTATGAGCCACCAGCAGGGCCATATACCGAGTTAGTGGAGAAGAGGTAATCATGGTAGAGGACGGAGGCAGGAGATAGGAGGACGCGAGGTGCAGGCAGGGCAGGGTCCTCCAGTCTGTCAAATTTGTGGAAGGAGGCACTGAGGGGAGTGTCGAGCTGGTGGTATGGTGTGCTATCGCTGCGGTAGATCGGGGCACCTAGTGCGACACTGTCCTACACCACCAGATGGTGGTGTGGTATGCTATCACTCCGGTAGATCGAGGCACATGGTGCGAGATTGCCCTACCCCACTAGATGCAGTTCTAGCTCCCAGACCATACCGGGGAGGTTACCAGGAACCACGTGGGGGTCAATAGAGGAATACGGCTCCAACCAGGGTGTTTACTCTGACGCCGGTGAGGTGGAGACAGCGAGTGACGTGGTGAAAGGTATAGTTATTATGCTTCTTTTAGAGTTATTACATTGTTTGATTCAGGAGCTACTCGTTCATGTCTTCGGGGTGTGTTAAATTATGTGGGGCCGAAACACAACTATTAGATGTTGAATTGCTGGTATCTACACCGACTGGGTTAGCAGTAAGGTGCAGTGGGGTGTTCCAAGGTTGTCTAGTTGATATTCAAGGAAAGACTTTGTTTGCTGATTTGATAGTTCTAGACATGTACGGGTTTGATGTTATATTTGGCATGGATTGGCTAGCGGCCAATTTTGCCAGCATAGATTGCTGAGCACGAGAAGTGATATTTAGATCTCCGGGGGAAACAGAATTCAAGTTCTGAGGGTTGTGAGTGCAATCCCCACCTCAGCTAATTTCAGCTATTCAGGCCAGGAAACTATTGTTGAGTGGTTGTCAGGGGTTTGTAGCTGTTGTAAAGAAGATGTCAGAAAATGAATTGAAACTTGCTAGCACACCTATAGTAAAGGAGTTTACAGATGTTTTTCTAGATGAGTTACCAGGCTTGCCACCCGATCGTGAGGTAGATTTCACTATTAATCTACTTCCAGGTACAGCGCCAATTTCTAAAGTACCATACCAGATGGCTCCCGCAGAGTTGGCAAAATTAAAGAATCAGTTGCAAGATCTACTTGATAAAGGCTTCATATGACCCAGTGTATCTCCATGGGGAGCTCCAATTTTATTTGTGAAGAAGAAAGACGGGACTATGAGGATGTGTATAGACTATAGGGAGATCAATAAAGTGACAATCAAGAACAAGTATCCTCTACCCCGTATCGATGATTTGTTTGACCAGCTCCAGGGTACAAGGGTGTATTCGAAGATTGACCTTAGATCTGGCTACCATTAAGTAAAAGTGAAAGAAGAAGACGTCTCAAAGATGGCCTTCAGGACCAGGTACGGGCATTATGACTTTCTTGTTATGCCGTTTAGTTTGATGAATGCTCCTGCGATATTTATAGATTTGATGAACAGAGTTTTCCACCAATACCTAGACCAGTTTGTTGTTGTTTTATTGATGATGTACTGGTCTATTTGATGAGCTTTGAGGAGCATGAGACGCACCTGCGGCAGGTTTTACAAACACTTCGGGAAAAGAAGTTGTACGCCAAGTTCAGTAAATGTGAATTCTGGCTTGAGAAGGTCGTGTTCTTGGGGCATGTTGTATCTAGAGACGGTATTTCTATGGATCCTAGCAAGATTGAGGCGGTAGTGAATTGGGCTAAACCGAGAAATGTCCAGGAGATCAGGAGTTTCTTGGGGCTAGCTAGCTATTATCGCTGTTTCGTTGAGGTCTCAGCTTTGTCAGGACCTTTGACATGACTTACGAGGAAGAATGTTAGATTTGAGTGGGACGACAGCTGTGAGAGAAGTTTTCCAGAACTGAAGCAAAGATTAGTCACAGCACTAGTTTTGGTGATCCCGTCAGGGGGTGAGGGCTATGTTATTTACAGTGATGCATCCTTGAAGGGACTTGACTGTGTATTGATGTAACATGGCAGGGTAATGGCATATGCATCCAGGTAGTTGAAAGAGTATGAAAAGAACTACCCTACACATGATCTTGAATTGGCTGCAGTGGTGTATGCATTGAAAATTTGGAGGCACTACCTATATGGCGAGCAGTGTGAGATTTTCTCCGACCACAAGAGTTTAAAGTATTTGTTCATGCAGAAGGAACTGAACATGAGACAGAGAAGGTGGTTGGAGCTGATTAAGGATTTTGATTATACCATTAGTTATTACCCGGGGAAAGCAAATGTGGTAGTTGATGCGTTGAGCAGGAAATCCAAGGAACCAGTGTTGGCAGTTATGGAAATCTAGCATCCAATCATGAAGGATCTGGAAAGACTCAGCATAGAGTCGGTAGAGAGTGATCTTCCAGTGTGTATGGCCAGCCTAGTAGTACAACCTACTCTGCAAGAAAGAATTAAAGCCGCTCAAAAAGGAGACCCAGAATTAGCAGAGGTGATGGATAGAGCGCAGAATGGCCAGGGGGAGGATTTCAGTATTGTGGATGACGGAACTTTGCGATTCTATTCCAAATTATGTGTTCCTGCTGATACAGAGATCAGGAAGACTATTTTAGAGGAAGCTCATAGATCTTTGTATACAGTTCATCCCGGTAGTACGAAGATGTACAGAGATCTGTGAGAGTCGTACTGGTGGAGTGGAATGAAGAGAGAGATCACCGAATATGTAACCCAGTGTTTGACGTGCCAGCAGGTAAAGGTTGAGCACCAAAAGCCGGTAGGGCAGTTGCAGCCATTATTTATCCCAGAGTGGAAGTGGGATTATATATCTATGGACTTCGTGTTAAGACTGCCGACGGCATTACATGGCCAGAATGTCATCTGGGTGATTGTTGATCGTTTGACTAAGACCGCCCACTTTATACCTATCAAGATCAGCTACTCCCTCAACCGCTTAGCGGAGATTTACATTCAGGAGATAGTTCGTTCTCATGGGGTGCCAGTATCAATTGTGTCAGATCGAGACTCGCGTTTTACGTCACGTTTTTGGAAGAGTCTGCAAGAAGCTTTAGGGTCTCAGTTATCTTTCAGCACGACATTCCATCCTCAATCAGACGAGCAGACTAAGAGGACAATACAGACATTAGAGGATATGCTCTGTGCGTGCGTATTAGACTTTAGGGGTAGTTGGACTCAGTTCATGCCATTGGTAGAGTTCGCGTATAATAACAGTTACCAGTCCAGTATTGGCATGACACCGTTTGAAGCTTTGTATGGTAGGAGATATCGTTCTCCTTGATTTTGGGATGAAGTGGGTGAGTGGCAGGAAGTGGGGTCAGAGCTTGTGCAACAAGCGCGTGATAAAGTTCAACTTATTAGGGACAGGATTAGTGCAGCTCAGAGCTGACAGAAGAGTTATGCCAACCATTGCCACAGGAATTTAGAGTGTGACGTTGGGTGATCACGTATTTTGAAAGATAGCTCCGATGAAAGGGGTTATGCTATTTGGGAAGAAGGGCAAACTTAGTCCTAAGTTTATCAATCCATTTGAGATTCTAGATAAAGTGAGACTGGTAGCCTACAGGCTAACTTTACCACCTGTATTATTCAAGATCCACGACGTATTCCATGTTGCTATGTTGAGGAAATATGTCCCAGATCCTTCTCATATCATCAGTTATGATGAGTTGGAGTTTAGTGGTTCACTGGGGTATGAGGAGGTACCAGTACAGATTCTGAATAGGAAAGTACAAGAGCTACGTAATAAGAAGATTCCTCAGGTAAAAGTTTTGTGGACGAATCATGCAATTGAAGAGGCTTTATGGGAATCTGAGGAACAGATGAAACAAGAATGGTATCAAAGCCAACACCTAGCCGGAAGTGTGATGAGATTCACATCACCTGGGTTTGGAAATGTGGGTTCGCAACGAGGACGTTGCGTTCTATAAGTGAGGGAGAATGTGATACCACATGGATGAAAGACTTAAAAGATTAGATGTTACTACTCATATCAACAAGGTGCACCTTTCTTTTCGGGAGCTTTCCCATAAGAACTCCACAGTTAAGCGTGCTTGGCTTGGAGCAATCTTGGGATGGGTGACCTCCTGGGAATTTTTCTCAGGAAGTGTGTGAGTGAGGACAAAACACACTGAAAAGGACACGTGTTGGTTTTTGGGACCAGTCATCAGTCTGATAAGGCCCGCCCTCTATTGTCTAGTCCAGGTGGAGGAGGAGAGACGCAGTGCTCCCTGACAGACCCAGGTTGGGGCGTTATACCACACTGTGACGACCTGCTTAATTTTCACATTTTTTTTCCAACAATAAAATCAACAACATAAATCTTGGCATATCATAATCCACCTGGACCCGTGAGTACTAGGGATACATCAGAACACATAACGGAAGCCTAAGTAGCAGGAAACATATATTCACAATATTGTAAATACAAAACATCCATCATATTACAACTAATACCAGAGTCACTACATCCACTGTTTTTCTATATATACATCTCAAAAATAAGACCTAGGGACATTTCCCACAAAAATCTAACTATCCATATAAAACTTACCCTTCAAAAAGGGCAGATACACGGCACTAGATCAGCAAGGCTTTTCCGGCTCTTCTATCTGGGGCTCTTGAAAAGTTTATAAAATTTTGGGATAAGACACCTCTCAGTAAGGGAAATAAACTAATACCAGTGTGTGGCAACATGAGTATTTCGTGTTCTACATATACCATACATAATATATTCAGTAACTATTTTGTCAAATATGGGAAACCATACATATATCAAATCATGGTAGAACATACTGCATTTTCATAAACAAATTTCATCTCATATAATAATATTAACATAAAACATTCCTGGTAGGTTAGCTGACTGTTGTCATGTATTAACCCCATATGACTGGGTTGTGTGGCCCGAAGGCGGGACTTGACAATGGTTGGCCGACCACTGCTAAGTCAATTATACAGTTTGTAAGTCCAATGGGTCTGTCAGACCTGGTTCGTACACCAGGGGCGATCACACACTTCTTAAAAGCACATTGATCATCTAATCTCATACCACTTCGTACAGCGGCGTTAACACAAATATCATGATCACGAAAACCATGGACACATAGCAATGGTACCATGCAAGTGCTAGCCTAGACCAAGCCAACTAGGTTCTAATATCATATAACATATACTAAAAACTGTGATACATAGATATCTCATATCATTTATTTTCACATCAATCATATCATTTTGTATATACGTGTATCATGAAAATCATCGGCTCGTATACCGGTATTACACATTTTATCATAGCTCGGCCCATACGCCGACAAATCATAGCATAGCCTGTATGCTGGCAAATCACATCCATAGCTCGGCCTGTACACTAGAAAATCATACCATAGCCCAGCCCGTACGCTGGAAAATCACATCCATAGCACGGCCCGTATGTCGGCAAATCATATCATAGCCCAGCCCATACGCTGGCAAATCATCACATAGCACGGCTCGTACAACGGCAAAATATTTATATAAACTCTCGGCCCATACGCCGATTTTTCATTATAAAAATCTGTATCATAATCCCATTCCTGAAAATAGTATCTCATAACAATTATACTCATGCCACACTAACAAGTTTTTCACATATTCAACATATCATCATTTTAACAATGTTTTCCAAATACAATTCATCATATATATATATAAACGTGTTTACTTTTCAAAAATCAAATGCTATATATACATACATTTTCTTAAAAGAACTAACTTAGTTTATCCCCTTACCTGACTACTGAGAAAGCCCCTTAAATATCCTAACCTGAATTCCATAGGATTTCCTTATCAATACCTTGAAACTTGAAACTCTCAGTATTAAACTTTAGTATTTTCATGCGTACATCATTTCTTATAACTACCATAAGATCAAATTTGGTTTAAAAAGATTACCTCAACTTAGGGATGATTTCCAACTTCGTTTTCCCAACGATCCGCTCCGGCAAACTTGTAGAGAATTTCGTCATGAGCGTCATAGTAACCTCAAATCTTTGATCCGGCGACTGGCGGGGCAAAAATCAAAGAGAGAAGTGAAAGAGAGAGACGTAGGAGAGAGAGAGAGAGAGAGAGAGAGAGAGAGGAGCGTTCAAAAGTGAATAAAAATCAAAATTTTAGCTATTTATAGGGCCAAATTCGTTGACGAGACACGTCACCTCATCGAGGAGTCCTTCATTAAATTCGTCGACGAGACCCCGTATTCGTCGGCGAAATTCAGAGTGGACCATTCCTCACGCGGTATTTTCTTGTCGACGAAGCCCTGTATTCGTCAACAAATTTTCTTATGCACTTGTCAAAGAGGCCCTGTATTCGTCGACGAGTCTTGGCAATTTCCTTGAAATTATTGTTATCCCCCAAAATGCAAAGTCTACGGCCTCCTTTTCTTTCTGTTTCTATTTCTCTCCATCTTATTATTGAAATAATATTATTTTTCGGGTCACTACATTCTCCTCTCCTTATAAAATTTCGTCTTTGAAATTTAATATTCGTATAATTCATCATCCCTTATTAGGCAAAATGGTCTACTTATTTTATTACTTGCCCTCACTTATGGTGGAGGAATACCATGGTTATATTCCGAGTCCTGGGAGATTACATATACAAAAGAAAACTTCTCCCAAAACTAAAATGCTACACTACTAAAACCATACATGAACCTGCTAAAGAAATATTACATATTTACTCACATTTTCTAATTACATTTAAACTTCTTGGAATAATTGTAGATATTTCTGTTTCATCTGTTCCTCATATTCTCATGAAACATCTTCAATTGCATGATTCCTCCCCAAAACTTTTACCTGAGGAATCTTCTTATTACGTAGCTCTTGTACTTTCCTATTTAGAATCTGTACTGGTACCTCCTCATACCCCAGTAAATCACTAAGCTCCAACTCATCATAACTGATGATATGAGAAGGATCTAGGACATATTTCCTCAACATAGCAACATGGAATACGTCATGGATCGTGGATAATACAGGTGGTAAAGCTAGCCTGTAGACTACCTGTCCCACTTTATCTAGAATCTCAAATGGACCAATAAACCTAGGACTAAGTTTGCCCTTCTTCCCAAATAGCATAACCCCTTTCATCGGAGCTATCTTCAAAAATACGTGATCACCCACATCAAATTTTAAATTCTTGAGGCGATGGTCGACATAACTCTTCTGTCGGCTCTAAGCCGCACTAATCCTGTCCCAGATAAGCCAAACCTTATCACACACTTGCTGCACAAGTGATTACGGGTCAAAACTGCGTAATTGGGCGTGTTAACCCGGGCTTTACGGCTTATATTTTTAATTAAAATGTCCAATTAAGTCTAATATTTTAATAAAGTGTCGAATTTAGTATTCTTGAGTTTCATTGCACAATTTATGAATTTTTGGTAATTTTTTGTTGCAGGAAAAATCCCGGGAAACAAAACCGACGCCTATTCGTATTTCATACATAACTTTTCCGTCCGAGCTCTGATTGAGACGATTCAAATTTTTGGAGAAACAGGAAAGGATCATCTACAACTTTCATGTTTTGAGTTTTGTGAGATACGGGCCCCAGAAGAGCAGAATTTGTGATGAACAGATAGCAAATAAAATGAAAAAAATAAAAAATATATATATATATGAAAGGGAGTTTGATGTGACCCGGCCATGCATGGCCGAGTCGGGTTGGCAAATTTGGGTAGGGCTTCTTTTTCTTTTCTTTTTAAACTCTCCTAGCGCTGCTTCTAAGGAGGCTGGACGGCTCCTCTGCTCTCCTCTCCTCTCCTCTTCTTCTTCTTCTTCTTCTTCTTCTTCTTCTTCTTCTTCTCCTTCTCTTCCCCTGTCCCTTCTCTTTTCCTAGCTGTTCTCTGCTCTCTCTTTTGCCCATTCTCCCGTTTTATTCCTCTATTTATTTTTTTTCTTCTACTCTCTTGTATTTCCAGCCTTTTAGTTCTTTGTTTTTTCCCTTTTCTCTTATCTCTTCCCTTCCCCTTGCTTCCCTGTTCCCTTGCTGCAACTCCCTCTGCCCGTGAACACACAGCCGCTGCAACTGCTGAAGGAAGGCCACCACTGCTGCCCTTTTGCTTTGCTGTGCTGTTTCCCTTTGTTGCTGCTCTAGATTTCTAGCCACCTGCTGCCGTGAAGACCCAAGACCTCTCCAGCACAAGCCTCTGCTCCACTCTCCTTCAAACTGCGACATCAACACAACCTCAACCTCAGCAGCTCCACTTCCTTGCTTGCAACTCCACAGTTGCCTCACCACACCAGTAAAGCTAGACCAGCAGCTGCCCTCTCCAGTAGATCCTCACGGTTCTTCCACAGCAGCCGTGAACACAGCCGCCCATCCTCTATTTTCTCTATCTCTCTCTCCCTTTGCTTTTCTTTTATTTCTTCTCTTATTATTAAGTTGGTTATGATTAATGTTTTTATTGAAGTTAATTGGAAAAAAAATTGATCTTGAATGATATTGTATTTCAATTATTTATTTGAATTCTCAAGTAATTTTAGTAGTGAATTTTTATTTGTTTTAATTTAATTATTTTTATTCGTAATTTTTTTGTTAAAGGTTTGATTTTTATTGTTTTACGTTTGTGTTTGATTGAGTTTTTATTAGTGCGTGTTTTAATTTTGTGTTCAAAGTTATTGTCTTTAGTTAGCGTGAGTTTTGATACTTGCTTAAGTAGACTAGGATTTCCATACTTGTTTTTTTTTTTATTGCAAGTATGAGTGGCTAAGTTCGGTAACTCGGGTTGTGGGTCGATGTCGTTTGCGTTTCATGGTTTATTAGTTTCCCTAAAATATCATTGTTAAACTTTTATTTGGTTAAAACCGAAAATTGAAGGCATCGTTGATAAATCACTAGCTCTTGTTTCTTGTTTTGTTGTTGACGTTAGGCACATCAAAACCTTGATTTAATCTAGGATTTTCATCAACTAATTTACACGAAATTCGGTTGATGCTTAATGAGAGTTTATATTTTCTTCCGTTTGGATGTGGCAAATTTACTCGAGTTTAGTAATAAAATTTCATCTTATTAATGCCTTGATTGGATTAACAAGAAGAGGAGTACGGCCTAGGGAATTAATAAACGATGGAAGCAAGTAGACATTGACCTGTAACCCGAGTATTTGGTAAATTGTTTCAGTTAATCCGTTTAATTTGGTTGCGTTATTAGATTTACATTTTTGGAAAATTGATAAAATTTTAGTTTCATTTTGATAGTTTACTCAACCTTTTCTCACTTTGTTTACTGTTTTCAAAATCGTAAAAGACCAAAAAGATTTTCAAACCCCATTTTTCAGCAACAGGATTTCACTAAACTTGCGTAAATACTTTGATACTCAGTGGTCCCTGTGGAATACGATCCTGGACTCATCCTTGATACAACTTGACACTTCTGCACTTGGAAGCATAACTCAGAACGAGTCAACAAGCTCTGGCCCCACTACTTTTTGCTCACCCACTTCATCCCAAAATAAAGGAGAACGACATCTCCTACCATACAAAACCTCAAACGGTGCCATGCCAATACTAAACTGGTAACTGTTATTATACGCAAACTCTACCAATGGCATGAACTGAGTCCAACTACCCCCAAAGTCTAATACGCATGCACGAAGCATATCCCTTAATGTCTGTATCGTCCTCTCAGTCTGCCCGTCTGACTGAGGATGGAATGTCGTGCTGAATGATAACTGAGACCCTAAAGCTTTTTGCAGACTCTTCCAAAAACGTGACATAAAACGTGGGTCTCGATCTGACACAATCGATACTGGAACCCCATGAGAACGAACTATCTCCTGCATGTAGATCTCCGTTAAACGGTTAAGAGAGTAGCTGATCTTGATAGGTATAAAGTAGGCGGTCTTAGTCAAACGGTCAACAATCACCCAGATGACATTCTGGCCATGTAATGCCGTCGGTAGTCCTGACACGAAGTCCATAGATATATGATCCCACTTTCACTTTGGGATAAATAATGGTTGCAACTGTCCTGCCGGCCTTTGGTGCTCAGCCTTTACCTGCTAGCACGTCAAACACTGGGCTACTTACTCGGCGATCTCTCTCTTCATTCCACTCCACCAGTAGGACTCTCGCAGATCTCTGTACATCTTCGTACTACTGGGATGAACTGTATACAAATATTTGTGAGCTTCCTCTAAAATAGTCTTCCTGATCTCTGTATCAGCAGGAACACATAATATGGAATGAAACCGCAAAGCTCCGTCATCCGCAATACTGAAATCCTCCCCCTGGCCATTCTGCACTTTATCCATCACCTCCACTAATTCTGGGTCTCGCTTTTGAGCGACTTTAATTCTTTCTTGCAGAGTAGGCCGTACTACTAGGCTGGCCATATATACTGGAAGATCACTCTCTACCAACTCTATGCCGAGTCTCTCCAGATCCATCATGATCAGATGCTGGATCTCCATAACTACCAACACTAGTTCCCTGGATTTCCTGCTCAACACATCAACTACCACGTTTGCTTTCCCCGGGTGATAACTGATGGTACAATCAAAATCCTTAATCAACTCCAACCACCTTCTCTGTCTCATGTACGTAATCTCCCAGGACTCGGAATGTAACCATGGTATTCCTCCGCCATAAGTGAGGGCAAGTAATAAAATAAGTAGATCATTTTGTCTGATAAGGGATGATGAATTATACGAATAGTAAATTTCGAGGACGAAATTTTATAAGGAGGGGAGAATGTAGTGACCCGAAAAATAATATTATTTTAATAATAAGAGGGAGAGAAATAGAAACAGAAACAGAAACAGAAGGAGGCCGTAGACTTCGTCGACGAACGTGCATTTTGGGGGATAACAATAATTTCAAGGAAATTGCCAGGACTCGGCGACGAATACAGGGCCTCATCGATGAGTGCATAAGAAAATTCGTCAACGAATACAGGGCTTCGTCGACGAGAAAATATCGAGTGAGAAATGGTCCGCTCTGAATTTCATCGACGAATACAGGGCCTCGTCGACGAATTTAATGAAGGACTCGTCAATGAGATGACGTGTCTCGTCGACGAATCTAACCCTATAAATAGCTAAAAATTTGATTTTTATTCACTTTTAACGCTCCTCTCTCTCTCCCCCCTCTCTCTCTCTCTCTCTCCTACCTCTCTCTCTCACTTCTCTCTTTGATTTTGGCCCCGCTAGTCATCAGATCGAAGATTTAAGATTACCACGACACTCCTGGCGAAGTTCTTTACGAGTTTGCCAGAGCGGATCGTTGGGGAAACGAAGTTGGAAATCATCCCTAAGTTGAGGTAAGGCTTTTTAAGCCAAATTTGATCTTATGGTAGTTATAAGAAATGATGTACGTATGAAAATACTGAAGTTTAATACTGGGAGTTTCAAATTTTAGGGTATTGATCAGGAAATCCTACGGTCAAGTTAGGATATTTAAGGGGATTTCTCAGTAGTCAGGTAAAAGGATAAATTAAACTAGTTCTTTTAAGAAAATGTATGTATATATATATATATATAGCATTTGATTTCTGAAAAGTAAACACGTTTATATATATATATGATGAATTATATTTGGAAAACACTCTTAAAATGATGATATGTTGAATATGTGAAAAACTTGTTAATGTGGCATGAGTATAAATGTTATGAGATACTGTTTTCAGGAATGGGATTATGATACAGATTTTTATAATGAAAAACCGGCGTATGGGCCGAGAGTTTATATATATATTTTGTTGGCGTACGTGCCGTGCTATACGTATGATTTGCCAGCGTACAGGCTGGGCTATGATATGATTTTCCGGCGTACGGGTCGTGCTATGGATGTGATTTGCCAGCGTACGGGCTGGGCTATGGTATGATTTGTCGGCGTACGGGCCGAGTTATGATAAAATGTGTAATACCAGCATACGAGCCGATGATTTTCATGATACACGTATATATGCAAAATGGTATAATTGATGTGAAAATAAATGATATGGGATATCTATGTATCACAGTTTTTAGTATATGTTATATGATATCAGAACTTGGTTGGCTTGATCTAGGCTAGCACTTGCACGGTACCGTTGCTATGTGTCCATGGTCTTCGTGATCATAATATTTGTGTTAACGCCGCTATACGGAGTTGTGTGAGATTGGATGGTCGATGTGATTTTAAGAAATGTGTGATCGCCCTTGATGTACGAACCAGGTCCGGAAGACCCATCGGACTTACAAACTATATGATTGACTTAGCAATGGTCGGCTAACCATTGTCAGGTCCCGCCTTCGGGCCACACAACCCAGTCATGTGGGGGTAGTATACGACAATAGCCAGCTAACCTACCAGAAATGTTTTATGTTAATATTATTATTATATGAGATTAGATTTGTTTATGAAAATGCAGTATGTTTTACCATAATTTGATATATGTATGTTTTCCCAGATTTGACAAAACAGTTACTGAATATATTATGTATGATATATGTAAAACACGAAATACTCATGTTGCCACACACTGCTATTAGTTTATTTCCCTTACTAAGAGGTGTTTCACCCCAAAATTTTATAAACTTTTCAGGAGCCCCAGATAGGAAAGCGGGAAAAGCCCTGCTGATCTAGTGCTGTGTATTTGCCCTTTTTGAAGGGTAAGTTTTGTAGGGACAGTTAGATTTTTGTGGGAAATGTCTCTAGGTCTTATTTTTGATATGTATATATGGAAAAATAGTTGATGTAGTGACTCTGGTATTAGTTGTAATATGATAGATGTTTTGTATTTACAATATTGTGAATATATGTTTCCTACTACTTAGGCTTCCGTTATGTGTTCTGATATATCCCTGGTACCCACGGGTCCAGGTAGATTATGATATGCCGAGATTTATGCTGTTGATTTTATTGTTAAAAAAAAAATGTAGAAATTAAGCAGGTCGTCACATATTAAGTGGACTAAAATAACTTACCAATCAAATTGAAAGATCGTTACAAATATATTTAGATCCTTATACATAGATTCAAAATTGCATCTAATACTTACATTTAATTTTATTAAACACCTCTAAATTAAAACAACTAAAATAGGTTTGGATTTTTAAAACCGCTTATGGCTAATTTAAAATTAAAATTCAGCATGAAATTATTTTTTAAAATCAATGAAAATAAACATTATTATTTTTACATAAAATAATTATTTATGATCCAAATTAATCTCTCAAAGTGTTCGCAAATGAACATAAATAATACACACCAGTGGATCAATATTAAATTAATTAAAAAAATTATGTAGTTGAGATGAACAAACCAAATCATGTTAGCACATTTTAATATGGCTGGCGGATTTTTAAAATAAAGGGGCGATGCCTCGTGGATCATTGCCCCGGTTGCATAAGCAGGAAATCATTTCCCACAAAGAAATCAGGTTCCACGCGCCAAAAGCGTATTTCTTAATTAGTGATTAATGACTAAAAAAAGATTAATAAGGCGTCAAGAGCTTCATTAACTGATAAAATCACATTAAAATATAAATATCCTTCCAATGAAATGACATCTGATTGGAGGTTGAAAAATATTTTGGGTAGTTCAAAATATATGTGTGGGCATTATTTTTTTAATTATTTTTTATATTTCAATCAAAAAGTAAAAAAAAGGAAAAATCTTTCTTAAAGGGTCAATATGGTCTTATCATCAAACCTTCTCATCCAATGAAAATATCACATAATAAGGCTCATGTTTAGTGTATTTTCATTGAATGAAAAAATTTTATGAGAGGATTATGTCGTCTTCTAGGAGGACCTCTCCATTTTCTCAAAATAGTAGGCTTTATAAGTAAGCATATTTTGTTAGGCCTCAATAGTTAATAATTTTTGAATGACCATATAAAGTAACAACAAGAGTAATGGTGTTGAACTACTTTTATTTCAATAGATATAGGCTTATAGAGTTTATTTTTAAATAGAATTAGTCTCAATCCATTCAATTATACTGTTCAAGTACTCTCTCTCTCTTCGAAGTTTGGTGGGAGGTTTACTTGTGTGGTGAGGAAATTGAGATTTTAATTTATTCACAAAATGCTTATCCTTAATAAGTAGAGTATGTATAATAAAAGAATTTGATAGTTCAAATTTAAAAATATATTATTATCTTAAAAAAATATATAAATTAAAAATATTTTATGAATCCATAACCAAAAAAAAAAGAAAATATTAATCCTATTTCAAGTTTCTCATTATATTTTATTTTATTTTTAAAAATGATTATTTTGTGTACCAAACATAGCTTAAGAAATATGTATATATATAGTAGTGCTAGGTAGTAGTTGTAACTTCTAATAATTAACATCATATTTAATTATGGTTAACTTTAAAGCCTAATGATGTCATGTCAATTTAGTCTTCATTATTTTGTTCTACTAGTGCTAAAATGGTTGACTTTTGATGCATCATTTTATTAGTCATACATTAAAAAAATCTATGATTTTTTTTTATTAGATAGGAACTCCAATCACCAACAAACCCTTCGGATCCCCTGGTGCGGTACCAAACCTATGGATCAGCGTTCATTCCCAAATCTCGATGATCAGAGTAAAGTTCGGATGCGAACACGACTTTTGTGTATCAATTGGATGTTCGGTCAATCCAACCCACGAGACACATTTTCATTACTATCCACGGTTCCCGTTGACTCACAGAGAACTCTCACCATCCAGGGTCCCCATTAGCTCACAGAATGAACTCTTAATATTTACGGTTCTTACCGACTCATAGAGTAAACTCTACCGCGCCATGTCCGTTGGGGCAAATCTATGATTTTCTTGATCTGTATTGGAGTGGCCAATATGTTGACATTAAAATGATGATGCCAAAATGGAAAAAGGAAATGGGTTGAAAGGAGGTTCCAATTTCCATTCCCACTCTGCCTTGTCTCCCCACTCACAATGGGTAGTGGTTAATATTTTAAAAAAAGGTTTAATGCTTAATTGGCTGAATATTTATGGTTTCCAATATTGGCTACTTACTTCATTGATATCAAAGCTCGTACTTAACAAAGGTCTCGAGTATCAGAAAATAATGTCCACCTATTTTAAAATTGGCTAGTTTTATGATGGATAACTATTATTACTTTTCAGATTATAGTAAATATATCTAAACACCAAGGGGTCATTTAGTATTACTGTTAAAATTTAGAGAAACAAAAAGAAAAAATCAAGAAAAAAAAGTTAGAAATAAACAACCTGTTAGGTTCATATTTATAAAACTAATATATAGTAAAAACTTAATTAAAAAATACTTATTTTCATCTTTAAATTAAATAATATTATTAAAATAATAAAATTTTATATATAATATACACTAAAAATTTTGCTATAATAAAAAATTTATGATAATTATTTTACTTAATTGTTTTACTTTTAAAATTTACTTTACAAAAAAAAAATTATTGGACATGACAATTGAAAATTAGTAAAAGTATTTTGCAATTATTTTTTAAAATCTATTTATGTTTTCTTTTAATTATATTTAGATTCAAATGATAATTTAATTTTGATTTTATTTAAAAGCATATTAAATAAATAATTTAATCTAAAAAGCTATTTTATATTAAAATTTTTGACAACATGTTGACAAAATAACTGAAAACTATAAAATTTGATTTTCATTTTTTTGGCAAATAGTTAGAGTCAGAAACAGAAAACAAGAAATATAAACAAACACATTTTTATAATATATATATTTTTATTATGAAGAAACAAAAATAGAAAACAGAAAATAGCAACGATGTCAAATGGACCCTAATATTTTTCATTTATCTATAGATAAATTACTTTTTGGCATTTGTCACACACTTTATTAACTTACGTCATATTTAGAAAGACCTTAGATTTGAATTTGTATTGAATTTGAAAAAAATATATAATAAAATAATATAAAAAAATTTGGTTAAAATTTAGAATTTGAAATTGATGCTGCCAACAACAATCATATTATATTCACATCTAAAAAAATTTGTTTGTTATTCATTATAGCCTTTTGACATTAAGTTTTTTGAACATCATAACTATTTTTTTTCCTTTTTAAATTTTTGACAATTCATGATTCCTCCTAGTGAAGTGAAAGTGAAACTTTTTTATTTTATGGAAGGCATCTCTAAGTGAGAAGGTAGATGCTTTAATGGGGGAGAGTAAGACTGCAAAAGCCAAAAATTGTAAAATTAGTACATTTCACCAAGTGATACTCATAGATGCATATTGATTTAATAACTTTGAATTTCTTACTTGATGAAACTAGAGAACTTATGTGATGGTCTCGACTTAATTTTGATTAGATATTATTTGTTTTAACCCACCATTTTCATGGTTATTCAGTTGGATCATGAACCAACTTTATAAGTTTAAGATTTCCCTAAAATACATCCAAAATGGAATTGTGATATACTCTTATGTTCGATCTTTAATGCCCTTAATAGAGTAACCCACACCTTTACTTAGGATTTGTTCACATGATTGTACTCTAGGGGCTCTAATACCAAATGCAATTGTCTCTACTCAACATTGTCTAATGTGAAAAAATAACTATACTAATCTGAACTTAGAAAGTATTCATTAGTTTATAATGACCTTTTTCGTTATTTTTAAACCTATAACTAAGAAGCACATGTGAAAATCAACAATCGAATCAATCATGGTGAACCATATCCTATAAGGAAGGTCGAAAATAGCAACTTACCTTTTTTAACCCTTTTATTTAATTATTCAATTAGATTATATTTTACACCGATCTTTTTTAGTTGTATTTTTAGCGTGCATCTTTTCATTTCCTTCTATTCAATAAACATAAAGAGCATTGCTTAATGCAATTTAAACTAGATACTCCTCAATTGCATTTTCCCTCATTTATTTCCTTTTCTTTTGTAATGGTAAAATAAGATAGCATTTCTATGACTATCCATTGAAATAAAACTTTCACTTTTGTTTGTCATATCTAGTCAAAATATATAGTTGAACATGTCCAAAGAATGTAAGGGTATTTAAGACATACACATGAATTAGAGTTGACAAATACTTTTTGGAGGTTAACTCAGATTAATTGTATATAATTTTTTTTTTTTAAAACTCATATTCTCATCTTCATTTTTACCTTTTTTAAATAGCGTAAAATTCTTAACCCACAAAACACACATTATAAATTTTATGTATTAAATTATTTATTTATTTTTAATAAAATGACCTCTCTCTCTCGCTCTTTGTATCTTCATTTTTTTTACAAATAATGATGCTATTCCAACAACGTAGGTGTGCCGAAAAGTCAGCAATAAGTCTAATCTAAGTTTTTAAAATGGTTAAAACACTTTTTTCAAAAAACAAAATAAAAAAAAAGGAGAGAGAGAGAGAGAGAGAGTCCAGCGGTCCAGCGGTCCAGCGGTCCGGTCCAGTCACTGTAGTACAATGGTATTCCCCACAAATCCAATGAAGAGAATTTCTCTGGCTAGAGTTGCCTTCGATTTTCTGTCGTTTTTGTGTTTTAATAATTCATTCCATTATACAAATATATTTATATATATTTATTTTCTTCAAATTTTAAAATTATTTATATATATATTTTATACGCACAAAACACATCACTGACACTCTCACGGAGCCTTCAGCCCTGCCGTTTCTTGCGCCTGAGAGACGACTCAGATTCGCGCAGCCCCGACTCGGCGTTTCCTTTTAAACTGTCTGACACCCATCCATCCATCATCCCCCATGCGAGCTCCGATTTTTCGATTTTTCTCCGCTGATTAACTTCCCCGCTCTGAATCTAAATCTAATCAAAGCTCCACGCAATCTCCTCCTCCTTCTTTCCTCTTCTTAGACCCCCCAAAAATGACCTCCATCCTCTGTTTTAATGCCGTATCTTTCTGAAACTATCAACATCTGCATCTGGGTCTGTTCGTTTTGGTGATTTCGGGGGCGAATTCTTGTTGGGTCCTCCAATGGCGGCGTCGGCCGTTGCCTCTCCCCTCTGCACATGGCTTCTCGCGACTTGCATGTCGATGGCATGCGAGAAGGACCACCCCGTGAGGTCGTCCCTGTTTCAGTCCCCGAGGAGGCTCAGTCAATGGGCTCGCCGGAGGAAGCTCGTGCCCAAATGCATCAGCGCCGGGGCCGTTGATTTCTCCGGCGGCTTGATTTCGTCCTTCTGTGGACCTAGTATTCAGAATCTGATGAGTTCTTGTCTCGCTTTTGAGCCCTGCAAAGAGTATTACAGCTCCAAAGGGCTTTCTTCCTCTCTCGCGTTCTTCGGTGAAAATGGGTTCTCTTTTTTTGGGTCGAAGCAGCCTTCCACCACTCGCAGACAGAGGCGCATGAATCGAGCTGCTCACGCAGGTAGTAACTAGTAATCCCGTGATACATTTCTTTCGATTGCTGTTTCTAGTTTTACGTTTTGCGAGATCCTTGTTTATAGTTTTATCAAATTTTAAATCTCATTTTACGAGATGATGATTGTTGAATTTAGATTTTGCAATTAGTTCTTGTTGCGTGTTACGTAGCTCAGTCATTTTCCGTTTTTGTTGTGCTTTGAGTGGTTGCTAGAAGTCATGCACTTCAGAGCAACTTATTGATGTTTGAGATTTGAGGTTTGAGACGCAATCCAGGAAGTTTAGTTGTGCTGGAAACTAATAGGAAGAATTAAAATGGTGGTTCCTGTATGCAAAGGACTATCACAAAGACGCGGTTCTCCTAACTATGGTTATATGTCATTACTGAAGATCAGTAGAAAATGACAGCAAATTGAATTTGGGTCATGCATTTAGATCTTAGCTCGTCAATGTTGACGCAGGCAATAGGCCCCATATTTCCATGCCAAAGTAATGCTGTTCGGTTTGTCCAGTGTGTTGTACATGGTAGGTGTTGATGTTTAATGCACTCTCTCTCCTGCCTGTTTGTTCTAAGGATAAAATTTATAACTGTTTTAGGCAACACTATGGCTGTGGCTGTTCAACCTTCTAAGGAAGTAGCAACAAAGCAGAAGCCTCTTACAAAGCAAAGGCGGGTTGTTGTGACAGGGGTGAGTGTTGTATCCCCTGTTGGTCACGATCCAGATGTTTTCTACAATAATCTTCTTGAAGGTGTTAGTGGCATAAGTGAGATTGAATCATTTGATTGCACTCAGTTTCCAACGGTAGGCCTTTGTTTTCTCTGTTCCATTGTGGTCAGGGGTTGGTTGGATCTGGATGTTGATTCCAATTGTTTTTTTTTTTTGGTTAGAGAATTGCTGGAGAAATCAAGTCTTTCTCAACAGATGGATGGGTTGCCCCAAAACTTTCTAAGAGGGCAGACAAATTCATGCTGTACTTGCTCGCTGCTGGAAAAAAAGCATTGGCAGATGGTGGGATTACAGAAGATATCATGGGTGAGTTAAACAAAGCCAGATGTGGAGTTTTGATTGGCTCTGCAATGGGAGGCATGAAGGTCAGTTTAAGCTCTTGGCATATTGGATTGCAAACTAAAATGACTGTAATACTTTGGGAAGGCAAATGCCTTTTCATTTGCTTCTTTTTCTTTAAAAAAAAAATGAAATGCATTGAACCACTGCAGAAGTGAATGCTCAAAGCCTCTGAAAAGGAAATGCATTCAACCATGCTTAGGGCCTTGGGGTGGAACCTGATACTGATGCTGACACCCCAGAAAACTCCAATGTTGTTAAATTATTTTTCCCTTCGTATTCATCAACTGCTTGCTTCTATTATAACTGGCTACTCTCTGAGCAGATTTTCAATGATGCAATTGAAGCTTTAAGGGTTTCATACAAAAAGATGAATCCCTTCTGTGTTCCTTTTGCTACAACCAATATGGGTTCTGCTATGCTTGCAATGGATTTGGTAAGTTTCTCTTCATTGTTACAAGAAGTTAGGATAGGCTCATGACACATTAGAAAATTGTTCAACTAATTTTAAAGCTATTTATTAATCGCCTCTTAATGCAGGGTTGGATGGGTCCTAATTACTCCATTTCAACGGCTTGTGCAACGAGCAATTTCTGTATACTTAATGCAGCAAACCATATTATTAGAGGTGAAACAGTAAGTGGCTTGCTTTATTTTCATTTATGCCACGAATAGAGTTTGTATGTGGATTCTGAATTTGTCCAATAGTAATTGGATCTTGTTTGGTTTCCTTTTTTTCTTTGTTTTTCTGTGCTAGTATAAATTACATCAATAATTTTGCTTCAATTTATTTTTTTATAAAAAGTAAAATAAATTTTGTGGATACTTGCAGGATGTGATGCTTTGTGGTGGATCTGATGCGGTAATTATTCCCATAGGTACCAGTAATGCGTTATTCTGAATTAAACTCAATGTAAACTATCTCCATGAACTTACAATCCTTGTGTAATGATTAAAATTGCAGGCTTAGGAGGTTTTGTGGCATGCCGAGCACTTTCACAGAGGAATAGTGATCCAGCTAAAGCTTCACGCCCATGGGATACTGTGAGCAATGGAATTTCTTTGTTGCCATTGTTATCATTCTCCTTCTCCCCAACCTTTTCCTCCATCTAATTTCAAGTTCTAATGTTACAAAATGAATTTTGAAATTGAGTGCAAAACTTGCATCAGACAGAGAGCTCCTATGCGTTGTATACATTAGCATTGCTGGCAGTTTATACATGTGGAACAGACAATACTCTATCCTTGCCTTGTAGGGGCTTTATCAATTATTTTAACCTTACGTAAAAATGTCTTCAAAGAAGTCAATTTAGAAGTTGATAGTATGAATTATTTCTTATAGCTATGATATGCTTTTCACAGCTTGAGAAATACAAAGAGAATGAAAATTTGATTGAGAAAAAAATGCATTTAGTATCATGATTAGTTTGGAATCACTAAACTTTTGGCATTGTAACTCATGATACTGGGGCAAACTAAATTTAGGATCTTATACTTTACCTACTCATTCTTGATATTTTTTTTTATATGAGATGTATTGTATTTGACCAGAATCGGGATGGATTTGTTATGGGTGAAGGAGCTGGTGTTTTACTATTGGAAGAACTAGAACATGCTAAGGTACCTTCCATTAAATTAATTTGATATTTGTAGCTGCATCTGAAAAGCCCTCTAAGAAATTACTGCATAAATGATGACCTTTAAGAATTGCTTCATATAGCTGAGTTCCTTTAGCTTAACTCTTCGCCTCCAATTTGTATTACAGAGTAGAGGTGCGAATATTTATGCAGAATTTTTGGGGGGAAGCTTCACTTGTGATGCCTATCACATGACTGAACCTCATCCTGATGGTAAACAATCAAACTTTTGGGCCAACATATATTCAGAAAAGAACCTGTGTACTGATGACTTATTTTCCATTCCATAAAAAGGGACAGGCATTGTTCTCTGCATAGAGAAGGCCTTAGCTCAGGCTGGCATAGCCCGAGAAGATGTCAATTATGTAAATGCACATGCGACATCAACACAGGCAGGTGATCTGAAAGAGTACCAAGCTCTAATTCGTTGTTTTGGCCAGAACCCCGAGGTAAAAGTGACAGCATATAATTGTTAGGTTCTCCATGTTATTAAATTTACCTTATACCATGCTTGATGGTCCATTTCTGATGTTTGAAGCTAAGAGTGAACTCTACAAAGTCCATGACTGGTCACCTACTGGGAGCTGCTGGGGCTGTGGAAGCTGTTGCAACAGTAAAGGTACACTCTAGATTCTGATAGACTTATTAGCAAAAGCCATGCACTCTGTTGTCCATACTTTTGTGAGTGAGATAACTGTATGGCTGTAGGCTTGCATGCAATACCCTGAGACTGTAAAATTAAGCTTCCTGCTTCATATCTTATAACATATGGCAATATTCTATGTTAATTGTCGATGGGAGAGCAGGAGAGAGATTAATATAAGCAGATATGAAAATTTGTACTATCATTGTTATTGTCTTTATTGAATGTAACAACAAAAAGAATTGCATAGTGTAGCATGGATTAATCACTGATCTGGGTTGTGCAGCATAATATGGAATAGTTAAAAACTCAAGTTTTGGTGCTATTGTGTCCGTCGAATCTCATAGCAAAGAGAATCACCCATAGATTAGGGCCTAATTGCTGAGACGGAGCGTGCTTTTGACCTGCTGTTTTTATCCCACTGGTAGGGTTCGTGATGCAGCTGGCATGGAAAGATTTTAATTTTTAATTCAATTTGTGTTTTTTCTTATTTATGCTATTTTTAGTAGGATCATGCCTTCAAGATCCTAGAGTATTATTTAGGAAATTAGTAATTTAGCTTATTTAGGTTTCTAAATATAGTTTCCTGATTTTCCAAGTGCTGTAATCCTATAAAAGCCCTCCTATATATTATTTTTATTTGGACTTGAATTGAGAATTAAACTTGTTGGACGTTGGCCCTACATCGAAGTACTTTCTAGAAGAATATGCCTGCAGCTGGTTGGAAGTGGTGGAGGCTTGGTAGAGGTTGGTGTATGATGGTAATGGCGGCAGATGCAGATGCAGATGCAAAGCAATTTAGGTTAAAATCTCAACCACTATGAGTTTAATTGGAAACTCACAAACAACCCTGTCAAACACTGAAAGGCACAGCGACTTGAGTTAAAATCTTGAACTTGTCAAGAATACTAATATTGAACTTGCGTCCAACAACTTTAATTCTCAATTAGAGTCCAAATAAAAGATCTGGACCAGTCATCAATCTCTCTCCTCACTGTCAACAACTCAAGCTATAGAAGGAGGGCCCAACCACTCTGTTCACCACTCTTGCTTAAAGAGGAAACCTTCCCATAGGAAGAAAGCGGGTTAAAGGTTTCATAGCAACTGGTTTACTTTAATTGGACCGATCTGGTTTAGTTGGTGATGACTATCTGAACCAGCCAAACAGGGAAAAAAGGATGGTAATTGGGGACTAGTTTAATCTGTTGCTTGCAACGTGGCTTAAATTTGTCAGTGGGAAGAATGGACAGAAAAGCAAACCTATGAACTTACCTTTTGGTAGCTTCTCTTGAGTCTCACGTTGTTACTTTTCAAAATCAAATTGTCTCTAAATTTGATGAAGTTCAGTGCTCTGGTAACCATGCTTTATGCTCTTTTGTCCTTATCGATCCAGATCACAAACAAAAGGGAGTTGTTGATGCTAATAGCAATCTGAATGTTGTTTGTTCTCATAATAGTTTACCTACACTGGCACAAGCTTCCAGCTAGCTAGATTTTGGAATTAGGTTGCTTTGCCTGAGTTCACCACTGAGGGAGATTTAGAGATGCTATTCATTGGCTCAACCAAATCGAAAACATCTTCATTTATCCTGTTGTCATCCGCCTAAAGAAAAGGTTGGCATGGCCGCCGTAATATGGCTCTTGCATGGCTGTTATTGGTGGCATAGTCTTGTTTATTAGCACCGACTTTGGTGGCAAGCTCCAATTACTGAGTGGAATCTTAAATAGCGTATGATGGAAGAAAATTTTATTCTGATCAACTATGAGTGAAAGATGTACGTGAACTTCAAAGTTGTTTGCAAGGACCTAAAATGATAAAGATGATGAGCGTGCACGCTTGAATTTTGGAAATTAATTGCTTGTTCTTCTTTTGATGAAGACGAGCAGCGACACATGATTCAATACATTGTAGACTTTGTTGTGGACTGCAATCCTATTACTTCCTTTCCTTGGATCAAGATGTTGCTTTTGCTAGGAATGCTGAGAACAAGATTTAAGTTCTGGAAGGATTCTTGTGAAGAACCTGTTCATTCCATATGAAACACCTACTACCCCTATCAAGCTACCTGATTCCAAGCTGGTTGATTGTTGTCCAATTCACTGCATAATTGTGGCAGAAATGGAAATTCTTATCACAATTACTCTATAACGACTCATGTTGCTCTTGTAGGCTATTGAAGATCTGGAAATCATGCCTAAGTAAAGCAAGAGCTCCACTGATGATGATTTTTTTGAAATGCAGTAGTATTATGGGAATGAAGATGAAGATGGTAAGGTTAGCTAGTGTGTTTTCTTTGTGATGAACTCAAGGTTGAGTTCTTTCTTCAATGGGGGAGATTCATGCATCTGGCATGAGAAATTTTATATTTTAATTTATTTTTTCTTTTTTATTAAATGATTTTTTATTAGGATTTTATCTTCAAGATTCTGTGTCAACATTCTTTAGGACACTAGTATTTTATCTAATTTTTTAGGTTTCTTAATATAGTTTCCTTATCTTCCAAATGTTGTAAGCCTGTAAAAGGCCTCCCATATAGTAGTTTCATTTAGATTTGAATCGAGGATTAAAGTTGTCCAATGCTGGTTCCACATCAACTTATCTGTATTGAACTCATTGTCTAAGATGGCAGATAGAATGACCTTCCGGAACGGCTAGCTGTTGACTCTTCTTTGATGAACTGAAATGCCCCATCATGCTTCTTTTGAACATCTGGAAACCACCACCCCCCCCCCCCCCCCCCCAAAAAAAAAAAAAAAAAAAGACTAGGAATGTTCGCAGATGAATAAAAATGTGTGAATTCTCTTTAAGTCTTGTGAATTTGTTTTTCAATGTTTCGAGAGCTGATACATATTCCAAATATGTTGATGGCTTCAAGATTTATACAGTTGCACTACTCCAGTGCCAATACCCTGGGAAAAACTTTTTCAGATCCTTGTAACATGAATTATTCTAGAAATACACTGGATTGCGATATGAAGATGTTTTGTTTCCACAGCTATTCTTTGTATTGGTCCAATGTGTCAATGGATAATTTACAAGTAACTTTGTATAGTAAATTCATCTTTCATAGACATCACACGAGGCATTTGGATGTTTCATGGAAAGGAAGACATTAGATTTTACATCGCAAATGAAATGAAGGATCTGTTCGTTTTAGCTTTTATGGTTTATAAATGAGTTGCATATGTATAGGTGATCATTTTTTATGGCATCATAGACTCCTGTCATTTCAATTTGTTAATATTGTTTATGGTGATGGCTTTGATCTAAATGATGGTTTTGTCATCACATATTTTTAAAATGTTAATGTAATGATTCAATGATTGTGTGATTTTCAATGTGCTGAAAAGAGTCTTCATGTATAAAAGTATAACTTAGATTACGACTAGGAATATGGTCATATCTACAGTAATAAAAAAATATTCTCCATTCAATGCCCGGCAAAACCACCACTTTCAAAGTCACCAACTGCATTAAATGATATCACATTTTTTAAAGTTGCTCCTTAGCAAGTGCCCTTTGGGCTGTAATCAGAAAATCCTTAAAATTTTGGAAAATCCAATTGACTCGTGGTCTGCTGATGGATCTTGTGCTGCAAACTGTGATCGCATGTGTTCTGGATCCTGGATGATGTACTTGACATCACAACATATTTCCCTCCATGAAAAAAAAAACTATATGATATTCTCTTCTTGAGCATTCCATGTAAATCTTAAACGGAAGATACAATAGTCATGCTTATCCAAGAGGTGCTTTTACCAAATACTTGCAACCATTTGGTGCCAAGATTGGTGAGAAGTGGATGTGATATTCTCACTACCCTCTTCATTCGTAGATTCATAATGCACATACCTTGATAGATTTCTTTTTTCTCGATATATAATTACAATTTCCTTTTTCTTTTACCCTCAAATGCAGGCAATCCAGACAGGATGGGTGCATCCAAATGTCAATCTTGAAAACCCTGACCAGGGCGTGGTAAACTTTGATCTACATTTGTTTTCCCATGTAACATGATATTAGTGCATATAGTTTACATTAACGTCATCATTTCAGGATCAGATTATAATTCTCCATCTATTCACAAAAAAAAAAAAATTTGTTATTTATGCTGTTATTGGGTCTTCTATTACGATAGGGCTGGAACTTTTGACACTGTTTGTCCTTGATATTGTATGGATGACATATGATGCTGAAATGTTTTCATCAGGATACAAATGTCCTCGTGGGTGCCGAGAAGGAACGTCTGGACATAAAGGTGGCGTTGTCTAATTCATTTGGCTTTGGTGGGCACAACTCATCCATCTTATTTGCTCCCTACCAGTAAATCTGATGGGCTTTTTTTTTACATCACGGTTGGTCTTAAGGATAGGTGAGCATACTTTTCATTTCAAAGACATGGATGAGGCTTGTATTGATCAACTGAAATTCGGGGTGGATTATTGTGACAGGGGGTTTAGAGTTGCAAGCACACAATTATAGTTTTTACCCTAATTTCATCCGCCTACTCAAACATTACTTCATATATTTTCTTTTTTTCGTCCATCCGTACACAGAAGAACTGGAGAGAACTGTGTATCAATTGGTACACTGCAATCTGAGGGAGAAATCACTTGGACCATCCATTTCAGCCGTTCAATGAGGGCAGTCCTGCCATCAGCCTGGGTTACCCAGATTGATGGGTTCTGCGTCTCTCAGGATAGCAAAAACTGTAATGGAAGATCCGTGACAGTTCCCAAATGGACAGAATGAGAATCATCTTTGCAGGCATTATAATTGCTTATGGTTTGAATATAAAAAGAAATGACCATTATAATTGTTGCAGCATACAAATGTTTCTTTGTTGGGCAGTTGGGTGCCCCATCATGAAGCTTAAATAAAACCTTGACCCCGTAATTCCGTGATGAACGCAGAGCAGCTTTCAGATTAGAGTTGTTATTGTGTTTAGGGGTATAGAATTCGGAGCCCTGAATTTGTTTATTATATGCACTGCAAGCTATTAAAGATTTCTATTTGTGACTATATATTGGCATCTATTTTGGTCTTGCAGCCATTCTCTTTTCAACATTCTTTTATTCTTTTGGTACATCACTTTATAAATTTTCCCTTGGGTGCAGACAAGATTGTTTTATCCATATAAATGCAAATCAATTGGGATATGCCCAATTTTCGACCTATTCAAGCAAGATCCAAGAGCTAACCTAATGTAGAAGCATCAAACAAAGAAGAGGAAAATTGAAGTTAAATTGCCAAATCTCAAAACCGGTGTTTGTGATTTTAAAATTTTCTAGAGCAATGAATGCTTTGATGAATATCAGTTTAAGGTAACTCACTAGCTGCATACAAATTTGTTTGACATAAATACTTGTAAATAAATAGAAATAATGCTAAATAAAAGAAGTGCTCTTAATTTTTGTGTTAATTCTTATACATAGACACACACATACACACACATATATATACTTGAATGCAATACTATATTTTAATAAACTTTAAGGTGTTCAACATATATTTTGCAGTATATTATTCATTATTTATAATATATCATGTAAAATTTGTTTTATTATGAAGGAGCATAATTTATTGTAGATTAAACAGAACAGCCCTTTAAAAGAAAGAAACGGATTAAGAACAAAATTTTAGAAGATATTTGCGCAAAAAGATTGACAAAGTGAAATTATTCTTTCTATACATAATTTTATTCACAAGATAAAAAAACATAAATCGTTAGAGGTGCAACCATTGTGATGGTTTTCAAAGTTGGACTTAACACTATTTAGTAACAGCATTAGTTGCTACTAAAAGTTGAAATATATTTAATAAACAAAATTTCTCCAAAGAGCTTTTCAAATTGGTTGAGATATCAGAGGTATATGGATTTTTAAAATCTCAAGGAAACCCTGTGTCTTTTGTCTATGATAATATATTACTTTTAACAACAATATTTGTTGCCGCTATAAGTCGTTATTGTGTTTTCTAATTAAAATTTCTCTTAATGCACTGAATTTTTTTTTAGAACCAAATTCCTTTTACAACACAAGAAAACAACCTTTTTAGGATGTGAAATGGTTGGACTGCTTGAAAGTAAAAGTTAAATAGTGTTTGGAGAGAAGTTTTGAAATTTAAATGTTTTAGGATGTATAAAAATAAGATAAAATATATGAAATGTAATTCCTAAGAGGAATTTGGAGATAAAGTTAAAGTTGATAATTAAGAAATAAATAATACTTTTAGATTCCAATACCTTGAATCTATTATGCATACCTTAGATCAATTATGCAGGCTGAATGAGAAATTAAAGAAGATGTAATGCATAGAGTGAAAGCAGGTTGGCTAAAACAGTGAAATGTTTCAAGTATGCTTTGTGATCATAAAATACTCTTAAAATTAAAAGGAAAGTTTTATAAGGCGACTATAAGATCAACTATGCTATATAGATCAAAATGTTGGGCGGCCAAAAAAAAATAAAAAAAATAGAATTTTTAAAAAGTAAAAGTTGTCTAGATAAAAATGTTTAAATGGATGAATGGTATAATACTGAAAGATAAATTAAGAAATGAACATATTCATGAAGTTAACATAAATTTAGTCACTAATAAAAGTTAAAATTATATTTTCTCTCAAATACATATACTTATTGTGTAAGAATGGAATCAAATTTACCACTTAATTTCATCCTACTTACAATTTAAATCTTCATTTCATTTTTTTCTATTATATTTTATTTTACAAATCAAACAATTTAAATCTTCATTTCATTTTTTTTTTCTATTATATTTTATTTTACAAATTAAACATGGAAGTACATTTAAATTTCATTTTTTTATACGAAATTTCATTTACAAGACATGATTTTTTTGAAAAGATGAAATAATTACAGTGATTTTGAAATTCCACAAGTAAAAGTTGAATCTTTTTCACCACAACATATGGTGGCTAAAACAAAAAATCTCTGTTTTAAACACAATTTTTTTCTTAAGATGTAAGAAAACTAAACTATAAACGGCGTCGTTTGGTTGAAGCTCAACTTGACGCCGTCTGTGTGGAGAACCCAATCGCCCGCCTAGCTCGGAGCCCCAGACCTCAACCCATCGTCCCCACTGGAAAGCAGAACCCAAAGGCGATCGCCATTAAAGCGCTCACAGCTCCCAAAGCCGGAAGAAGATTTTCGGCGTTCCCCAACCTCCAGCGTTATCTCTGCCAATCTCCGAATCGTCCAGCCCTGTTCGATTCCCAAATTGTTTTTTTATTATTTATTAACTTTTGTGGGCAACTTTACCCGATTTCCTCGTCAATCCCATCTGCAGAATCTTGATTTGATCTAGGAGGATGAATCGTGGCCGAGGTCGAAACGCCGGAGGGTACCGGACGCCTACTAGAGGTCGATCCTACCGTCCCCGCGGTGCCCCTGTTCATCATCACGGCCATGTAAGTACTGAAACACCCCCTTTTGTTTTCAATTCCTTGTTTATTTAGTTGTTTTGATCTTCAAGTCTTCACTGATCTACGTTCTGGAGTTGTTTTTTTGCTCAGTAGGCCTTGAAATCGGAACCCTTTATGGCACTATTACTGGGTTTGGCAACACATTCAGTTTTTAAAGTAGGAAATTTGTGTGACGTGTTTTAATTTTAATGGAGTCTAAAATCTGGCATAGTTTTTGAGGTGTATGCCTTTGTGTGGTGTTCGCTCTGTTGAATGGTTCTTTGACTGAGAGATCACTAATTGGGGCTTCAAGTGCTTTAGTGAAAGCTTTTGCGATCTGATTAGTCTGTTTATACTGCCTCCTTACCCTATATTTGGATAGATTTTGGATTTGGAATTATATTAGATTTGGATTAGATGTAATATAAAATTGTATTGAAATTTGTCCAAATTTGTCAAATCCAAATCCAAAATTCATGTTTTCAAAAGATACCTTATTATATTTCATTGGGATTTTTTTTTGCCTTTTGTGGTTATTATGGTTATGCCTCTAGCTGATTAGCAGAACTTAACTACCTAAGGTAACTACCGAAGTTTCAGTATGTTCATCAGCATCAATTTTAATATGTTTGATGCTTTCTCATGGCATGTATCTTTGTCAGAGAAAATTAAGAAGAAGAAGAAGAAGAAGATTTTGTTGTTCATCATCCATATATCTATATATATAAAAAGATTTTGTTGTTCACTTTTATTACCTAAAATACCCACTATATAAACATTACTTGAATAGTTTAGAATCATGAATCTCATAATTCATCCTGAATTCATTGTAATAATAATTCAATTCTTTCTTTGTTGTCTATTTTTGATATCCTAAAAGACCCATACTAGGATAGAAATTAAATGTTAGAGATAAAAATTTTAATTAATTTATCAACATAATAAAAAATATATATATTGAATGAATTAATTGTATAGAGTAAATAAAATCATATTATACATGCCTCTCATGTGTGTAGCTAGTTATTTTTTATGTTTTTAAGTGCATTTCTCTTTAGATGGCTTGGGTGTGTATTCAGTATCCTTTCTATTTGACTACTATCAATTGGGAAGCTAAGAAACAGAGAAAAATGATTGGAATAGGGGAAAAATGCCCAAAATATACAAATGATTAATTTTCATTATTCTTGTATTGAACATTAATGGCTTATTTTGGTGTTTTTCATATTCAAGGTAAGCCTGAATAGGATTTTATTAACTATGTCTTCTCTAAAAATTACAGTTTGGAGCTGATGGATCTACTGCTGATGTTCCCCTTGGCAGTAATGATGATTTGCCTAAAGTCAAAAGGCAAACTGCATGGCAGAAGTCAGCGGGTGGTAATTTGAGGCAATATGAGTGCAAACCGACATTGGATTATCTATACGAGCCGGATCAGCCTTCACCTGGTATTGATAACTTATGTTCCCATACAGGAAAGCTTTCACTAGGGCAAAATTTGCCACAAGCAGTAGACCGGCCTTCACAACAACCAGATTGTTTGCCTGCTTCTGATTCTGCATTTGGGAAGGAACTTTGTTCATCATCTGCACCTCCTGGTTTGACGGACAGACATGGAACTGAAGGGAGAACTTACAGAGGCCAAAATTCAGAAAAAGGAAAACAGTTGGATCTTTCACCACCCATGGTTAACACTGCCTATCAGAGTGAAGGGTCCTCTATCCTTGCAAAGTCCCATAGTAAAGACATGGCTACACCGGATCAGGGACCTGGGTATGGAAATGCTTTTCTTGAGAATGAAGATGGCCATGGAAGTTTAGAGCATTCCGAGTCTTCCTCTGCAGTTGCTCCATTTGATATTTGTCCAGCTACAAGTGGAAGTCATATTGTGCTAAAAGCTTCTCTATTTTCAAAGAATAGAGAAAGGCGTAATGAAAACAAGCGGTCAATGGAAGGGCTAAATGGAAGTACATTGAGGGCTGGGATGGTTCTCCTAAAGAGTTACTTTTCCTGTTCTGATCAGGTATTGATTTATGGTACCTTTTATGTTATATTATGTATATGTGAAATATTAAGAACTCGACTTGGAATTATGCTTTTATTAACTAACAGTAGTCCTGTGTACATAAACAATATATTGAAAAGAATAAATATATTTGATGATATATATAAGTTCATGCACACATACAAAAATGGCTTGAGTACTTGGTTATCAACTTAGCAAAAGAATTGCAATTATGCTTTCATTAATTAATAGTTGCCCTGTTAAACAATATATTGAGAAGAATAAATTTATTTGATGAATATGTATAAGCTCATGCACAGACACAAAGTTCATGGTTATCAACTTAGCGAAAGAATTGTTATCTTCTGAATGTTTAGTAGGCTGTCAGCTCAGGGAGAGAATTGAAGAATGTAGATGGAGAAATTTGTAAGACTTCAAACTTCTGCCATATAAACAAAATGACTTGAGTACATGGTTATTAGTAATTACGGATGTAGCACTATACACAAATCTATATTAAAATTCCATGTGCATAACCCTTGGTCTACGTGCTTACGGTGCTTGGATGGAATAATGGGCTAGAGAGTAGGTGTTGA